>NW_028114140.1:207500-402500 GCF_964289735.1 Phaethon aethereus | reverse complement strand
CCTGCCGGCCCTTTGCGCCGGGCGCTCCAGCATGCGGCACCCCGCGCTCCCCGGGTCCGTGGATGAGGTGGCGGGCCAGGGGGTCGTGCCGGGGGCCCGTTTGGGGCCGTGCGCGCGCCTGCGAGGCCCGACCCGGGAGACGCGGCGGCGGGGTGGCGGGAGCGTCCGGCTGAACGGACGACGCCCCGGGCTTGTCTGCGCCGGCAGGCAGGCGTTAGCTCACTTCTACCGGTGGCAGCGGGCAGGGCTGCCCGGTCTACGCCGGGTGCAGGCAGGGCTGCCCGGTCTACTGCCGGAACCGGGCCCTGCCCGCACCCGGGCTCGGCCCCGGCCGCCCTTCGCCCGGTTCCGGCCCTCTGCCCGGCCCCGCGCGCCCCCTGCCCCGTTCCGAGGGAGACCCAGGGCCGACCTCCGCCCGGTTCCGGCGCCCGGCCTGGCCGCCCTCCGCCCGGTCCCGAACCGGATCCGCTTCCGGTTCCGGTTCGGGTTTGGGTTCCGGTTCCGGTTCGGGTTCCGGTTCCGATCCCGGCGCCGGTCCCGGCCCCGGCCCCGCGCGGCCCCGGGAGGCCGCAGCCGGCCGCCCTCCGCCCGGTCCCGAACCGGATCCGCTTCCGGTTCCGGTTCGGGTTCGGGTTCCGGTTCCGGTTCGGGTTCCGGTTCGGGTTCCGGTTCGGGTTCCGGTTCCGGTTCGGGTTCGGGTTCCGGTTCCGGTTCGGGTTCCGGTTCCGATCCCGGCGCCGTCGCCGGTCCCGGCCCCGGCCCCGCGCGGCCCCGGGAGGCCGCAGCCGACCGCACTCCGCCCTGTCCCGAACCGGATCCGGTTCCGGTTCCGGTTCGGGTTCGGGTTCCGGTTCGGGTTCGGGTTCCGGTTCCGGTTCGGGTTCCGGTTCGGGTTCCGGTTCGGGTTCCGGTTCGGGTTCCGGTTCCGGTTCCGGTTCGGGTTCCGGTTCCGGTTCCGGTTCGGGTTCCGGTTCGGGTTCCGGTTCCGATCCCGGCGCCGTCGCCGGTCCCGGCCCCGGCCCCGCGCGGCCCCGGGAGGCCGCAGCCGACCGCACTCCGCCCTGTCCCGAACCGGATCCGGTTCCGGTTCCGGTTCGGGTTCGGGTTCCGGTTCGGGTTCCGGTTCGGGTTCGGGTTCCGGTTCCGGTTCGGGTTCCGGTTCGGGTTCCGGTTCCGGTTCGGGTTCGGGTTCCGGTTCCGGTTCGGGTTCCGGTTCCGATCCCGGCGCCGTCGCCGGTCCCGGCCCCGGCCCCGCGCGGCCCCGGGAGGCCGCAGCCGGCCGCCCTCCGCCCTGTCCCGAACCGGATCCGGTTCCGGTTCCGGTTCGGGTTCGGGTTCCGGTTCGGGTTCCGGTTCGGGTTCGGGTTCCGGTTCCGGTTCGGGTTCCGGTTCCGATCCCGGCGCCGGCGCCGGTCCTGGCCCCGGCCCCGCGCGGCCCCGGGAGGCCCCAGCCGGCCGCCCTTCGCCCGGTTCCGAGCGAGACCACGGCCACTGGGCCCGCTTCCGGCCGTTTGCCCGGGTGCGGGCAGGGCTGCCAGGTCTACCGACGGAACCGGGCCCGCCTGCCGGAGCCTAGCGCCGGAAGCGGGCGAAGGGCGGCCGGCTGCGGCCTCCCGGCGCCGGATCCGGAACCGGGCGGAGGGCGGCCGGGCCGGGCGCCGGAACCGGGCAGAGGGCGGCCGTGTTCTCCCTCGGAACCTTGGACAGTAATCAGAGTCTGTTGTCCATTTTCCCGAACTTGTTTCAACAACCGCTTCAGGTGTTCATGTCGTAGTAGTTTTCTCACCAGGGTAAGATTCATTAGCAGATCCCGAAATAGAATATAATTTGATTGTACTAGTTGGTAAGATGTAACAGGATCTGAATAGATAAAGTCACATCCTACCATTTTAGTAAAGTTACAAACACAACTATTTGAGCGATTGTTAGTATCCACAGTAACATTATCTACAAACACAAAATCACAAGGGGTTCTCATACAAGCACACCCTTTTCCGATCTATACAAGCACAGTTTCAAGGGTTTCATTGGGATGTATTTCAAAATGACAAATGTTTTGTTCAGTGTCAAGACAAATGTCTTGGCCTTGGATGATACTACTTTCACAAATGAATCCCTGTTGTTCCCATACCACACATGCAGCAACATCAATAGTTTGCCGTCTTTTCATTCCGTTGGGCCCATACTCTATGCTCTAGAGGATAGAGTATAGCTCCGTTGTGATTTAATCCTAACAACGCGATGATTGGGTATATGGTATATACCGAAGTGTTGCGTATCGTTAAGACAAAAGCAGTGGCTTTGCCATCGGTAGGGTTGTAGGTAAAATTGACCAAATACCACCATGACTGGAATCTTCTCTCAAACGTAGTTGCATTATAATTGCTGCCGCCACAGATTGCGTCCATAGTTGAGCTTGGATACAACTAAGAGCTAGAGAAATATTATTTTGGGCTGCACCAAGTGCATCCGCAATCAATCGGTGGTCCCTTCCATCAATTCTTTCCCACTGAGGTAATATGCCAGATAAAAGCCATTGATTAGTTCCCAGTGCTACTAGAGAAGACTGCAATGGGTGTCCTAATTTGCTTAAATCACTTGTTGTTGTGCTCAGTTTATTTATGAGTATTTCAGCATCTATACTGTTTAAGACTCCCAGTCCTGTCCCTATAATACCGGTTGCATCTCTCCTTGTCCGTCTTGAAGAGACGAGGGTTCGCCCATGTAACCAGGCTAACCATCCTGCGTGGGATATATTTAGGAATGGTGAACAGGTTGGTTTAATTGTAGAGATGTTAATTTGCATCAACATCTCCGCTTGTTTGAGGGAGTATGACGGATTAAACAGCACTTGTTGCCAGCCTGTTGTTGCGTTAAGAGGCAGAGCAATTTGGCAGAAACTAAACCCCCTTGCTTTCCAGTCGATCCTCAGATATCAGAGGGACTGGGGGCGGCTGAGCTTAGGTTCTGAGTGATGCCCAAAGTCAGCGTTAGTAGTCCGGTCGCGCCCAACACCTTTGTTGGACTATCACGGGTCCGGATGCACTACTAACATCACACTACGTGCTCAGCCGGACACCTCCTGAACTAATACGGCCGCACTCAGAGGTACGGTCGCGTTCAGGGACCACACACGGCCGAGTCAATCAATAGTGCGATTTATTGAACACACGGCTGAGTCAATCAATAGTGCGATTTATTGAAGCAACAGATATACAGGTTCTTTGGATTGCCGGTGATAAATTCACTACCTATAAAGCACGTGCAAATGCTAAAACTACGAGGGACACTACTTGGCTATAAACGCGTTAAAAGATGTAAAGTGACTCTATATAGAGATTTCTAAGTTTCCCGGGAAGGCACTTGGTATGACCAAGGGTTCGAATCTTACCCAACGGCGTCCCGATGGGGGGGAAGAGAGGCTCAGCCCGTCGACTGATCCCAGAAGTTAGAGTGGTACATGACGATGGTATCTTCCCTAACATCCAGCTCTTAAAACATTATTTTATAGTGTTTTACTTCGCAGGTGGAGCTTGAGTGACTCTAGTCATACATACCTTTATCAGGATTGGTGCAGAATTCTCTCGCTTCGCGTTTAAAGGTACAGACTAGGAAAAATTCAGTGCGCACACTCATTGAGGAGGGGTCGCACCTTGGGGGGGTGGTAGCTTTTGAGAGGGGTGTGCGTTTTAGTATTATAATGATATTATAATTAGCAAAGTTCACTCTAAGTACAGCACTTCATCAAAGTTGACAGGTCCTCGGCCCAGGACATTGTAAGCACAGCTTATCAATGTACATCCTGTGCATCCCTAAACTCCCCAGTTCACAGAGCGTAGCCACGAGGTCTCCACTCCGCTCCAGCCTCCATGTAATCTCTCCCAGAGTCAGCACACCAGGCGCCCCTGATGTTGCCAACATCCAAGGCCGTTCAGGGAGTCTCCATGGCACAGACCCGTTGTACGAGTGCTATGTTCCACCTGGTTTCAAGGCTGTTCTTAGAGGGTAAATTTCCAAAGTACCCCTCAGCGATTACTCCACACCTGTATATTTGATTATGTAAGGGCCTGTGTTGAAGATGAAGGGAGTTACACCAATGGGAGGCCGAGTGGGTACATTTTTAGATGTTCGCGGGGGTAAAGGTCTCTTATCCTTTGATGTTGCTGTATCAATCATAAATTCAAATATTAATTCCGTGCCTTCGGAACCCCAAAGGCAGTATACAATTACGGGTTTGGTCAGAGTAAAATTGTACCAACAATCCGAATTTGGTTCGGTTATTTTGTAACACTCGGTGTCGTAGTTCTTTGGTCTGGTAGAGTCGGTATGATATGCTTTAATTTCGGTTGGCCTATGGTAATTAGGTCCGTTAGTTACTCGGCGGCTGATTTGTATTGCCTGTCCTGAAATGGCTTGAAGTTCAGCCATCCGAAGAGGGTCATTCCAACTCCATTCATCCTTCGAAAACACTTCATCTCCATGTATGACTAGAGTAGAGAGATTTAAGTTCCTTTTGTTTTGTAGTGTTCCAACGCTCCCACTGTATCGTGGCAATGAATGGTCCCAAGGGTCATTACGAGATGTCATGGTGACAACGGGTATGTTCCTAGCTCCATATTTCAGGGTGTCAAATGGGGTGTATGGAGTTAGGCCTGGTGGTGTATCTGGGCTAGGTTCAATTATGTCTATTTTGAACCGAAAAAACAACAACCCTGTACAACGTTGTTGTGACGGCCCTAAACCTGTGTGGTGTTGTTGCCACGTACAAGTCACAATAGTGGGTTCCACCAGGGTAAAGTTATACCAACAATCCCATTTGTCAGCAACGCAAGACTTTGTGGCTACTGGGTTTCCGTATATTGCCATTAATGTGGCTTTCTCATGGGTTGATCCGTTAATCATCCTACACCCTATCTGGATTCCTTCTCCTGCTTTTCCCTTCAGGAGTGGAAGCCATCCGTTATCCCAGCTCCACTCACGTCTTGAAAACACCTTGGCGCCATGCATGACTGCAGTAGCTAAAGTTAAATTTTCTGGAATGATCTGTGTTCTCACCATTTCATTATACTTGGCATATGTTTGGGACAATGGTTATCTCGAATTACAAGTTAAAAGAAATTGTATTACAATTAAGGTAAAATGCCACATCACTAATTTCATCCATTGGATTGTGGTTTCACGTTGTCCATTCGGGATTCCTGTGTGTGAACACACAAGAAAAAAGGAAATATGCTCGGTCTTACTTAACCGGCAGGGTTAAAATGAGGGTGAAATTCACTGGGTGCTGATCCGGTGTGCTTTTCCTGAACGATCTTTGGCTTCCCAGGTGTAGGAATTTTTAGGGGTGGTCAGTACCATTGGTACCGGTCCAATTTAAATGGTATCTTTTTCCAATTCTGTTACCACCCCGTCAGTTCTCGCCAGCGCTGCTGCTGGCAGCGGGTACTGCCGAACATTGGTGCCTGCAGAACTCCACACAGTCCCGCCCGGGAGTTTCCTCATCTGCTCACGCAGCATGTTAAATCTTAGAATGGCAGCGTGTGCAGCACCCACCGGTACCTCCACCCTCGTTAACCTCTGGTCCCCTGGCAACCAGAGGGAAATCTCGGCAGCGGGGCATTCCTTTACCGCACCTTTCTATTCCTGTAAATTTAACCCTGTGTCGACTGACTCTGATATTTAGGGTTTGAGCAGGTTTTTTTTTAACAGGTTCAGAATTTTTAACCGAGAGCCATTGAACTGCTAATACCTGCCGGGCAGGGTGGCTCACTGCCCTCCCCGGGGATAGAAGTTGGGGGTTTTTTTGTTGTTTTTGTTGTTGTTGTTGTTGTTTGTTTGTTTTGTTTTGTTTTGTTTTGTTTTGTTTTTGTTTAGTTTAGTTTTGTTTTTTCCCCCCCCTCTGGACTTCTGCCGTATCAGTTGGATTACATTCTGGTGCAGAAGGTACACTTTCCTTGTGGGTTGGGGGTGGTTGAGCTGTAGGATTTTCCACAGCTAATTCATTCTTTTTGTTTAGAGATTGGATTAATGTACGGAGATCCTCTGTAGAGGTACCGCACAGAAATATGGGGGTACTTCCACATCCAGGACTTTACGCCTACACTTCCAATCTGATTTATATTTGGGGGTGCGTACTTGGCAAACTCGCTGGACATAGAGTCTGTGAGTTTTCCACCGGACAATCCGATCCAACCTGTTATAAATGATTTAGTCCCAAACAGGATTCCAATTCAAATTTACAATTTATTAAGCGAATAGAGGCAAGCAAACAGCGCTGGGTGCGCCGGGAGTCTCTGCTCCACCAAGACGCACGCGGTTCAGTTCCTGTTCCTGGTTTATATCCTCTCCGTTAATACATATTCATGAATAGGCGTGTCTTCTTCGGCGCATGCCCTCTTTTCCTGCTAGAGTCTTCTCGAATCTTCCTCGGCGTGCCCCCAGGATGACCCCAAACCTTATGCATGCACTTCCTTTACACAATACTATGCGGTCAGTGGTCAAACTGGTTTGAGCTGATATACCAGCCAAGTAGTTTAACCTTCTCCTGTAAAACACCCCTTTTTATGGTGCAGGAGAGATCCATAAAAGTCCAGAAGATTGCACTTCATCACACGAATCAGATGAACATATTTCACACCTCTAAGTATGGATCTGCATGTGGCCCACAATCTAGTAATGTTTCTTGCATATGGACCACCCCTGATCATAAAAGACGTTTTAAACAATGGGTGAAGAGACCCCATTATACCATGTCATTGGAACCAGACAGGCTATGGAATTGTATAAACAAGATAAATTGTTACAATATGGATGATTATCTATGGATACCGTTTGCCTCAGACCTCCATCACGCCTTAAGAAGTATATGCCTGTGCCACAATTACAGTGCTCCAATCCCTAGCTTACAGACAGCATGTCAGATAGAATCCTCTAAACACACGGCTAGTAAATGTAGGATTCCTTCCCAACATTATAAAAAACGGATGCAAGACTCATGAGCCAGTAGTAAAGAGCACAAGTACCACTCTAATGTATCCTGCACTGCTTGAGACCGTATGGGTATGTTCTAATGAAGAGATATCAGATTACAGTCAACCCTATTGGGATGGGTTAGAATGCACTTTAGGAATTCCACAAGTTTATCTCCCATAATAGCTTTTAATCATACTCAGGAGTCATTCACTGTAGTCATTCATGAAACCAAGAGGGTACAGAACAAAGAGAAATGTATTGCCCTCCGTGTCACGGCCAAGCTATTATACAGCAGGAATGAGAGTAAGCTTAGCAATGGGATTGTTTTGGACTTCTTCGGCTGTGATAATTGAAAATTGATTATATCTAGAATATCTACCATGGCAAGGAGAGACTCTAGCTAATTGTATGCAGCCAGCCAGCAAGGCTAAGCAACACCCAGCTTGTACCCACGAGCAGCCTCACAGATGACTTTAGAAAATCAATTAGCATTGAATATGGTACTACTAAAGGAGAACAGCGTTTGTGGATGGCTGAATAACACCTATCCTGGCAAAACCTGCTGTCAATTCCAAATGTGTCCGCTACTCTGCATCAAGCTAGAGATGAAATGCAAAAAACTGTGGACCAAACCCATGAGCTCAATGAGAAGATGAAACCAAGCAACTGGCAATGAACTAGGTGGATTTAAAATATTTTCAGTTGGCTCAGATTAAAAGTTAGTGGATGGGATCATAGTCTAACCCAGTATGTATTAATGTTTATCATAATGATTGTTATTGTCCGTATTTGATTGTCACGTGTGAAATCTATGATAACTAGAGCTGTAACCATGCGTGTTAAGAGGATTCACATCTATGATCCTGAATACATCCCTTTAATACCATCCCCTATTATAAATTGCGACGAGCGAGGGAAGGCAAGCAGTCGACTCAATATGAGTGATAAGGCAAGCTTCAACTTTATTGCAAAACCTTACACATATTTATACACTAAGTTCTACCTTATGCATACTTGTCTTACAATCATTGGCTTAGCCCTAAAGATTGCATTATCATACTCCTCCTACTTGCGGTTACTGCTACGTGGTCCGGGTTCCATCCTGTTTTTCTTATACAGTGCTGCTTCTTAGCTGTTTACCACAGCTCCTTCTCCTCAAGGCCGAGCCCTGCAGATGTCCAGCTGTTTACCAGCTTCCCAATGCCACAGCTCCCTCTTCTCAAGGCCGAGCCGTGCAGATATCTAGCTGTTTACCAGCTTCTCAATGCTGCAGCTCCTTCTCCTTAAGGTCGAGCCGTGCAGAGTGATCCCAACAATAAATTACCAACCAACAAGAGAGGATGAAAACACAGGAAGGAGAGATGAATGCCTCGACCCACCTAAATACAAATTACACAATGTTCCTCTTAGTGAGTTGTGACTAAGGTCACAGGGTGGATAATGTGGGAAACCACTGTGGGTCTGTAGGGAGTAGCAGGGTTTGACTGGAGCAACACGCTCCTCTTCAAAAGCAACCCTGATGGGTTGCAGTCAGACAGTCTCATAACTGACTATTGTTGAGTGATGTCTGGGATGAGGCGAAAGCCTTGCAGCCTGATGTTCTACGGCAAGGCCACAAAGACCTCCATCAAACGTGAGTAAGCTGACCATTATTAATAACTGAAATTCTTATTAACTATTCATTCCTATTGATCGATGTTATTTGAGTTATATAGTATCTATCGGTCTACAACAAATAAATGAATAAAAAATTAATGAACTGATTAAGTTTTTATTAATCAAATTAGTCTAAATCAATCATTAATAATTACTTATTAATAACAGTCGTTACCTATTAAGATCGATTATTTTATTTATTAGTATTTTGTGGTACTGCATTAACACTACTGTCCTCCAGTTACTTATCATGTATTTTTTTTTCTTTATCATCACTCTGATTTACTGTTGTAATTATCTACTATCAATTCATCATTATTAATTATCATTAATTACACGTGCTACACGACGGCTCTGTTCCTCACCTAGAACTTGTTATCAGTAAAGTAGTTCCTTATTAACGTGATCTTAATCCACTGGATGTTAATTCCAGTAAATATTAATCTGTATTGCTCTATCGCTAATCATTACTTCGTATATTAATTACCGGTTAATGAATTATTTATTACATTCATTAACCATAGGTCGGTGTATGTTAATCCATCAAGAATTAGCAGAGAGTGCCAGATCAGCATTTGTCCTAAACCTGCTCTCCCCACTCCCTCCTCCCAAACCGCCCGCCTGCCCTCACCCCGGAGAGTTCTGTGTAAAGACACCCACACGCACCCTGCACACCCCCCGTTTCTTTTTGATTGTCATTTTTTTAGCTATTTATTTATCTAGCCTCCCTCCCCCTTACCTTTTCTTACTCTTCTCTCTCACCACCGGGGACCGGGGACCGGGGACCAGGCAGAGGCGGCGGTGCCCAGCCCCAGCCGCCCGCCCTCCCCACCCCACCGCAGCGAGCCCCATTGCTACAAGGCCGCCAGAAGTTAATCTGCTTATGTGTAAACGTGGTGGCAGCTGAGGTATGTTTAAGAATACTGGTAAGTGTTGCTAGAAACCTACAAATATTTTCCGGGTGTTAACCGCGGGGTGCCAGCTTTGTGGGCCTACCACCCAGCACCCAGCTCTGCGCAGGTCTGGAATAAACCGGTATCTCGTCTCGGTGTGTGAGACTGGCCTATCGCACGCCGGGAAACGAAACCGCCTTTTCGGACACCACCATCAGCAAAGCAGCGACCCCGCTTTGCCTGAGGCTGCTGGGCCTGTCCTCTGGGCGCTGCTCACCACTGGAACGCATCCCGCTGGCGACGGACACGCCGACGGCCGCTAGCGAGAGGCGCGGCCCACCTCTCCGGCAGCCGGAGCCCGGCCTCGGGGACGCAGGTCTCTGCCCAGGCCGAGGCACGGGGCTGCTGCTTTCCCAGGGACGGCTTCAACCGGGAGCCGAGCCGAGCACATCGCCCGCAGGCGGACACCGAGGCGGGCCACAGCGCAGGCTGTAGCAGAGAAGGCGGCGTTGTCCACAGCGTTACCAGACTTTTTCGTTTCTTACTGCGTGCACACCCGCCACACACGCTCCCAAACCGGCCCCGGCACGAACCCCTCGCCCGCGGCCACACGCACACACGGAGACACCCCCCCTCCCCCTTCCGCCAGCAGTTTTGCCGGCCCGGGGAAGGAAGGAAGGCGGGAGACTTTAGGACCCCGCGGCGTCCCTGCCGCACCCGTGCCCCCCTCCCGCCTTTCGTCCTCAGTCCGTCGGTCGGCCAGTCCGTCGGTCAGTCACCCTGCTGAAGGTATGCGAGGCACAAAGCGGGGGTATTGTTTAGGCTCTGTCAGGAGTCAACGAGGCGCAAGCCTGAGGGAAGGAACAAGGCAACCGCAAAGGGAACGCAACTGCCGACCTTTGAGTGAACTATCCTAAGTAACATCTAATTAACATCGACTCGGCATAGCACAAGCCTGCCCTCCGGTAGGGGAAGACCCCTACCCACAGAAGCCCCTTCCTCACGGGGCACGCGCAGTAAAAAAGGAGGACGCTGTCGCCGTGGAGACGAGGCTTGCGGGAACCAACAGGCGCAAGGGCGCCTGCGCCAGCTCTCAAAAAAATAACGGTGACTTGTTGCTCGGAGCGTAGAAATATTTTCCCTGCGTTAACCGAGGCGCGCCAGCTTTGTGGGCCTACCACCGGCACCCAGCTCGGCGCAGGGGCGGAAGAAAAGCCGCCGTCTCGACTCCGTTTGTTTCCCGGCGCTCTGCGCACCGGGTGACGGAACCCGCGTTTGGCACAACAGCCCCGCTGCGCGCGGGCCGCCGCCGCCGCGCGGTGAAAACCAACGAACGCGAACGGCGGGGGAGGTGAAAAACGAAAAGAGAAAAAAACCCCCAACCCAACCGACCCAAACAGAAACCTCCGAAAAGCGCCGCCATCCCCCCTCCCCCAGCCAGCCTCTGCGCCAGGCTCCCTCCCCCGCCGCCGGGGGGGCCGGTTGCCGGGCAGCGGGGCACGCGCGGCTGCAGCCCCCCTTGCCCCCCGCTGCTCCGGGGCGCCGGAGAGTCTCCGGCCGGGGGGGGCCGCACCCACCGGCCTGCGGGTCCGGAGCTGCAGCGCAGGGAGGGGGAGCGCGCGCGCGCGGTGGGGGGGTGGCTGAGTGAGTCTGAGTGCGCGTGTGTCGCGGGGGGGGGCGGTGTCTGCAGGATCGCGGGCGCAGACCTTAATATATTTATTTTTAACAACGGCTTGTTTAGCCTGGGGAAGTGGAGGGTCAGGGCACTGCAGTAGCTGCAGCCTGCAGCTGCTTGAAGAATGGTTTTGTGATAAATGATTTAGTCCCAAACAGGATTCCAATTTAAGTTTGCAATTTATTAAACAAATAGAGGCAAGCAAACAGCGCTGGGTGCGTCGGGAGTCTCCGCTCCACCAAGACGCACACCTTCACTTCTTACAATTCCTTCCTTTATACTTCTCTAGGCTTCGTTTCTTGCCTTTCTCCGCCTTTTTCTTGGAAGACGACTCTTTCTTTAAGTACGTCACCACTTCCCCGGTCTGCGCATGCTTCATCTTTTTCTAGGTGGTCGTCCGGTGGTCGTTGGGAGGAAGATGCTCCTCTTCGTCAGTGCACCCTACATGACCTCTCTGTTTGTGCAGGCGCTCCGTTATTCCACTTATATTATGCTACCTTATTTGGCTATACATTTTCTTGACATTTCTGCGGTTATTTACAACACTGGTTTGCACTAGTATATCAGGAACTAACTTACATATCAGGAGGCTACATAAGCTTCACATATCAAGGGAGTTACCCAAACTATACTTATCAGGAAGTTACATAAAGACTGCCACTCCCCTGTTTATGGTCATGCCCTACATATATTCCTTTATTTCAATATAAATGACATTTGCTTCAAGCTTATATTCACTAGATTTTCTTTACACGAATCGCTCATTCCTCACAATCCCCCGTTTTCTTTTTCACCACTGTGATTCGTGTAAAATTTATTTAAAGTTTGTTTGATGGGTATTAACTCGGGTTCCTCTATATGTTTTACCAACATTAAAACATGTTTTCTCTCACTCTGTGTTGGTTCTATTGGAGTGGCTGTAAATTTCATTCCATTAATCGCAGAAGCTACAGCTTGTGAAAGACAAGGAATTAGACATGGTATTATTAACATACCTCCAAACAATCCTAACAAAACGATAATGATTTTTGTTACCCAGTTTCCTGAGAATAAATTTTCCCACGTTGTCCATAGTCCTTGGACATTTATTCCATTCCACGTTTGGACTGGCACATGGGCTACTTTTTTCATTTCTCTTACTAATTCATTGATGGCTTTTCCTTCATCATTTATCTCTAAACAACAATTTGTGAGATTAAATTTTCCACAGACTCCTCCTTCCTGTGCTAGTAAATAGTCTAGTGCGAGTCTATTTTGATATAGGGCTGTACGCATTTTAGTATTTTGTTTAGCCACCAATCCTAGAGCATTACCCGTTTTATTTACAATTATTTCTACTACAGCTTGCAACCTGATTATTCTATTCAACATATAAATGGGGGTCCTATATCCCCAGGACCCATCTTCTGCCCATGTCGCTGGGTCATAATATGCTATTATTCTTTCAGGTGGCCACTCATTATCTTTCCATTTTCCTATTTGTAGCTCTCTTTTTCCCCTTCGGTTGTGAGTTTCTAATGCGTCTGTATATACCAGTACCCCTAGGCGTTCTCCTCGGTTTATAGGTAATAAGAGAAAGCTTGGCCGTATAGTTCCTAACACGCACGCTCCGGTCCAATTTTTTGGTAATCGGGTATATGCAAATTTTCCACAGATCCAATATTGCCCTTCTGGACTTGACCACCCTTTATCAATAGTGGTTCCGTTGGTCCAATTCGCATGATTTTTACTTATTTCTTGGGCAGTGCCCCATTTATCCTACTTTTGGTAAGTACTATTCCAGTTATATCCCCCTTCACATACTAAATATCCGACTGGTTTACTCCCAGCGTCATTTTGCCAACAGCTTCTTCTTATTATGCTGGTTTGTAATATCCATTGTTGTTTCCTGACCTGAGTTGATATGTTCTAAACATTAGGGTCTGGTATGTTGCTCTCTTGGGCCTCCCAGGGCCAATTCTCTCCTGATTAGTTCCACCACATACATAACAATTAGTTACATTTAGTGACTTAGCAATGTTCTCAGCAAGATTTACAAATAGATTTTTAGCCACTGTGGGAATTTCATATTTCGTTCCTGTTTCCATTTCATGACAAAATGACTTAAATAACAGTCTATGCTGCACCGATTCTCTTTTCTTTCATTTCAATATTAATAACTACACCTGGGTCTTCTCCAGGTCCATATATCTTAAGTCCAATTTTGGTTATTTTTTTCTGTTTCCAAATTTCTAAATTTATAAGGGTTAAATTTACTAAATTACAGGTACAGGTTGTACAATTATTGTCTGTTTGTACCCTTGTGATTGAAGCTTGTAAATCCCCACATTGGCTGTCATATCCCCAGCTTGCAGTATCCTAACATACACAAGACCATCCCCTTCTTCCACATAGGTGTGCTGACTGATATCTCACCGTTTGACTAGGTACATAATCAGGATTTATCTGACATTGACGTCCACCTCCACCTGGGCAAATATATTTTGGTTGATTACTATAGCATCATCTCCACTCTACACTCCCACAATTAATATCCAGATCATCATCTATAATATCGCATGCATCAAAAATTACCGATACTGATGTGCTCAAATTGGCCATATCCTTACTTATTCCAATTAATCTTCCTACTTCCGAATTTGTTTTCATTTCTACCCACTATTGATAAAGAAGTTCCTTTGGATCGTAACAAACAGTATCATTTTCCACCGAGCATTTCTTATATTGTGTTCCATTGTATATACAACTCCCGTTCTGTTTCCCTTTGCACTCGTAATAGGTGTGGTACATTAATGTTTTATTACTTACTCGTCCGTGCTGGGCGGTTCTTATGCACTCGGTGCAATTTTGATTACCTGTCACCAGGTTGGTGAGTCCGAGTAAAATCAGGAGAGGTCCGGTAAGGGATCTCATGGTCGGAGGCATCAGCTACAAGGGGTGCTCGTCCTTGACTGGCCTTACTTGGTCGCGACTGAGAATCCCCACCCGGTCTTGCCCTCTCCCCCTTCTCAAGCGGACTTCTTTATTTCGATGACAGTAATAAATCTTACCCACCAGAAATCTCCTATAGGAGTAGTCTGTCCACACTGAATGCAGAGGAAACTTCAGCTTTGAATTTGAAAACGTCCCTGTTAGCCTCTGTGGGAAATGATATATTTGTTACACAGGTTACACCTAACCCTCAATAATCATACAACATGGTTTACAGAGTGGACATAAACTTAGTCCTGCCCGATAATTGCTTAATGCTATAGTCTTTAATTCGTGATCATTTCTCATACGTTCATTCCCTTTTTAATGTTATTTTTGTGGTTCCAGGTTGTAAAATAACTTTCCAGTCTTTCATGGGTCCTTTTACTCGAGTCGCGTGCGTCCACCCCTTTTCCGCGGTCCAGATGGCAGTATCTGTAGTTAACAATACAACAAAGGGTCCTTCCCATGAAGGAACTAAAGTTTCTTTCTTCCAAGTTTTGATCAGTACCTTATCCCCTGGTTTGAATTGATGGATTGCAAACCCCAAAGGTAGGGTTTGTGCCATTATTCCTATATCTCTTAGTTCTTTCAACCTTTCTCCTAAAATGATAACATATTTCCGAATATTATAATCTTCCACTACATTGTTTCCCTCGGAGATAGGGCATGCCGTATAAAACCTAATATGGCGATAATCCAGTCTCACTGTGCGGTTTGATCCTTATGTTAAGAAGGGCTAGCGGTAAACATTTAGTCCATGGCATCTGTGTTTCAACCATTAGCTTCGCTAGCTCTTGCTTTATTGTTTGGTTTATTCTTTCTATTACTCCCAAACTTTGAGGATGCCATGGGGTATGATATTCCCATTTAATACCTAATGATTGGCACAAGGATTTTATAATTTTAGAAGTAAAGCGAGTGCCTTGATCAGAATCAATATATTGTATTATCCCATACCTGGGGATTAGGTGTTCTAGTAAAATTTTATCACCGTCTGAGCTGTCGCTCTTGCTACAGGATAGGCTTCGACCCATCGTGTTAAATGGTCTACTATAACTAACAAATATTTCAATCTTCCTATTCTTGGTAATTTGGTAAAGTCGACTTGAATCCTTTCAAACGGTCTATAAGCTAGTTTTCTTCCTCCCATGGCCACTTGTTGAAACACGGCCTTATTTGCCCTTTGACAAGTTAAACACCCTTGTGTAATTTGCCTTGCTATTTCAAAAAATTCCAATACAGCCAAACTGTTTAAGGAAATGATCACTTAACACTTTTGTACCCCAATGTGTTTGCGCGTGTAAGCGTTCTAATACCTGCCTAGCGTAAGCTTTTGGCAACATCTCTCGCTCATCAGGTAATGTCCATTTCCCTTGTTCCACTCTAGCTCCTATTTTCTCTAATTTTGCTTGTTCCTCCAGCGTAAACTTTTTCTCCTTTTCCTCTTATCCTCTTCCACTAGTGTCCTCCTTTGTTTGTGTATGATTAATTTTAACAGTTTCAATCCTCAAGGCTGCTTCCTGAGCCTCCTTATCTGCTAAATTATTTCCTCTAATTCGATAATCTAATCCCTTTTGGTGTCCCCTCACATGCACCACGGCTATTTCCTTTGGTTCTCTTAACACTTTTAAAATTTTACTATCAACTCCTGATGTATTAAGTTCTTTCCTTGAGTGTTAATCAAGCCTCTTTCCTCCCAAATTTTTCCAAAAGTATGGACTACTCCATATGCATATTTGGAATCTGTGAATATGGTCCCTCTTCTTTCTTTTAATAATTCCAGGGCCCTACATAAGGCATAAAGCTCACAAGCCTGAGCTGACCATGATGGACTCAGAGGTCCTGATTCCACAAGTTCTAAGTCCTTGTCAATTTTTGCATATCCTGATTTTCTCTTCCCTTCTATTACTTGGGAGGATCCATCTACAAACAATTTTTCTCCTCCCTCCAATTCAATATCTCTAAGATTGAGCCTTACTTTTGTCTGGGATTCTATAACTTCTAAACAATTGTGTTATAGCACTACTGCTTCTGAGGGTTCCCCAAACCGGAACTGAGCGGGGCTCTGGGCAGAGGTGACTCCTAATTCCAAATTAGGTGAATCTATCAAGATGGTTTCATATTTCAAAAGTCTACTATCTGTCAACCATTTCTCTGTCCTCTGTTGGAGGACATTCCTAACATTATGTGGCGTATATACCTTTAGAGGTACACTAAAGGTAATTTTCCTAGCTTCCTCTATCAATAATGCCATAGCAACTAGGGCTTGGAGACATGCTGGCCACCCCCTGCTCACCGAATCTAACAATTTGGATAAATATCCCACCAGTGTGTGTGGGTTTTTTGTGGTTTTTTTTTTTTGTTTTGTTTTGTTTTGTTTGGGTTTTTTTTTTTTTTTTTTTTCCATTCCCTTTTTAGTCTGTGGAGGTCTTAGGATTAAAATACCAGAAACCCGGTCAGGATCTGATTTCTTTTTTTTTCCTTTGCTTAACCAATGTCCCAAATATTTTACTTCTTGCTCTATAAATTGTAATTTCGAGCAGGACACTTTTAATCCCTTTTTCTCTAAAAAATTTAACAATCTAATGGTGGCTTTTCGGGTCTCCTCTTCAGTTTCTCCTGCTACCAGTAAATCATTCACATATTGTAATAATTTTTCCCTCCTCGTGTACTGTAAAACCTTGTAAGATTTTCTTTAAGGTCTGTCCAAACAAATTTGGTGACTCCGTAAACCCTTGTGGTAGCACAGTCCACCTTAATTGTTGTTCTTCGTCCTGTTTCGGGGTCTTCCCATTCAAAGGTAAAATAATCTCTGAACCCCTTATCCAAAAGACAGGCCCAAAAGGCATCTTTCAAATCTATTACACTATACCAAATATGTTTAGGAGACAGGTGACTCAATAAAGTATAAGGATTTGCCACGACAGGGAATTTGGTGATTGTTCGCCGATTCACGGCTCTCAAATCCTGTACCATCCTATATGTACCATCTGATTTCTTTACAGGGAGTATCGGGGTATTGTGGGGTGACATACATGGTTCCAAAGTCCCATTTTTTAGTAATTTATCCACAATAGGTTTTAGACCTCTCCGGCCTTCTATAGATATAGGATATTGTTTAATTCTAATTGGCTTATGAGGGTCTGTTATTTGTACCTTGATGGGTTCCATATCTAATCTCCCAACATCTCCTTCCTTATACCATACTTGGGGGTCAATTTTTTCCTCATCAAGTTGGGTTAAGGTACATAAGTTAATATATAACCGATCTCCTTGGTTCTGAATAGTTAGGTTTAGTTTTAAAATCAAGTCCCTCCCTAATAGGTTATATTCTGCTTCTGGTAATAAAAGTAAATCATTTAAACAAATTTTTGTCTCTGTCTCAATCTCTACTTCTTCTAAGATGGGGACTTTGAAGGGTTCTCCTTTTGCACCTGTTACTGACATCTGGGCTTTTCCTTTTCCTACCCCTTTTGGGAGTTTCTGAATCGTTGACCTTTCAGCTCCAGTATCTACTAAAAATAAAAATTCTTCTTTTTGGGGACCTACTAATAGTTTTATCAAGGGCTCTGTTGATGTTGAGGTCCCCAGAAGATACAGCCCCTAAGACCCCTAATCCTCTTTGAACATTTTCTCATCCCATTCCCGTTTACGGCAGTTTTTCTGAACACGTCCCTTTTTGTTACAATAGTAACAGATGGGAGTTGTGGGTCTGTCTTGATGAGATTGTCCCTGGGGTGGCTGTTCTGGTCTCTTATCTTTTTTTCTCTCCCAGCTGAGTCTTACTCCTCTGACTTTCCCTCACTGCTGCTACAAAAATTCTTGCCTCTGCTTCTTGTTTTTCTTCGTCCCTCCTGACATAAACCTTTTGAGCTTCTCTTAGTAATTCTTCCAACCCTCTCTCTTGCCAGTCCTCTATCTCCACCCAGAGGTACTTCCCGTAAAGGATACAAAGACGCTCTGGGTGCTCAGTTTGGGATCCTCCCCTTAGAGTTGAATTCGACCCTGGGGCCGTAGGGGAAGTCATCAAATTTGGTGACGGTATTTGACGGGTAGCTGGATTATACGGGGGAGGTAAGTGATCTAGGGGGTCCCAATCCTTCTTTTCCTTTTCCATGTTGTCGTGGTTTAGCCCCAGCCGGCAACTAAGCACCACGCAGCCGCTCGCTCACTCTCCCTCCCACAGTGGGACGGGGGAGAGAATTAGGAAAAACCTCGTGGGTTGAGATAAACACGGTTTAATAGGACAGAAAGAAAGAAGGGAACAATAATGATAATACCAACAAAGGAATGTATAAGAACAAGTGATGCCCAATACAGAAATTGCTCACCACCCCGTGATCGACAGCCCGTCCCCGAGCAGCGATTTCCGCCCCCCCGGCCAACTCCAGTTTATGTACTGGGCATGACGTCGTATGGTAGGGAATATCTCTTTGGCCAGTCTGGGTCAGCTGTCCCGGCTGTGTCCCCTCCCAGCTCCCCGTGCACCCCCAGCCTGCTCGCTGGCAGGCCAGCACAAGAAGCTGGACTGTCCTTGACGGCTCAGCAACAACCCAAAACATCAGCACATTATCAACAGTTCCTCATCCCAAATCCAAAACACAGTCTCACACTAGATTCTGTGAGGAAAACCAGCTCTATCCTGGCTGAAACCAGGACACATGTGTTGCTCCCCTACGGTCTTATTTTTCCCTACTCCTGTTTTAAGATGAAAAATGCCCACACAGGCCTTTATCCATAAACTAGCATACTCGCTCTCCTCTTGGCAAAACGGTTCCTTAGAATTTACATACAGGTTTAGCGCCTGACAAACCCAATCCTCAAATGACCCAAATACAGGCCAAAAAAAACGTGGGGTCTCAAGGGGTTCTTTGGCCATTTTACCATACAATATTTAACTAATTTCTCTTTTGTCTTCCCTTTTCCAGGGCCCTTATTATTCCAATGTTTTAACATTATTCCTAATGGAATCTCCGGAGGTATTTTTAGTAATTCGCTCCCTTTCTTCTGGTCCTGGGTTCTCGATTTCGTCTGACCCATCTAGGAATTTTTACTGTGGCAATTCCTACAGCCCTTGGTTACCAAGCAGAGTGTCTTGCAGGGGGTTTCAAACTTCTCACTCACCTATGGATCCTATAAAAATCGCTTCGGTCCTTCACCGGCCAAGTCCCTCGCGGGAGATTGGAACCGCGGTTAGAAGACCTCCACAATCGCTTCGGAACGAGGTTCCGTCTCAGTCACACTCTTACACACACAGGCAACCGAATCCCACCCAACCGAACGGTATACACCTTAAATACTTACAACCCCGTCGTCTTCGTTCGGATCTTCGCGCGCAGAATTACGGGCAAAATAAACTGCTGCAGCCGGCAAGGGAGCTCATAAAAAATCAAATTCTTTGCTTGCCCCTATTTGGGTTCAGGATGGTGTTAGTCCCGACCCGATCAGGAGCCACCAAATGGTGGGGCGCCCCTCCTAGATCAAGTCAGTATTCAGGAACCAAGACCATCCCGGACGAGTCCCCAGTTGTGATAAATGATTTAGTCCCAAACAGGATTCCAATTTAAGTTTGCAATTTATTAAACAAATAGAGGCAAGCAAACAGCGCTGGGTGCGTCGGGAGTCTCCGCTCCACCAAGACGCACACCTTCACTTCTTACAATTCCTTCCTTTATACTTCTCTAGGCTTCGTTTCTTGCCTTTCTCTGCCTTTTTCTTGGAAGACGACTCTTTCTTTAAGTACGTCACCACTTCCCCGGTCTGCGCATGCTTCATCTTTTTCTAGGTGGTCGTCCGGTGGTCGTTGGGAGGAAGATGCTCCTCTTCGTCAGTGCACTCTACATGACCTCTCTGTTTGTGCAGGCGCTCCGTTATTCTACTTATATTATGCTACTTTATTTGGCTATACATTTTCTTGACATTTCTGCGGTTATTTACAACACTGGTTTGCACTAGTATATCAGGAACTAACTTACATATCAGGAGGCTACATAAGTTACACATATCAAGGGAGTTACCCAAACTATACTTATCAGGAAGTTACATAAGGACGACCACTCCCCTGCTTATGGTCATGCCCTACATATATTCCTTTATTTCAATATCAATGACATTTGCTTCAAGCTTATATTCACTAGATTTTCTTTACACAAATCGCTCATTCCTCACAGTTTCAGGGACAATGGAGCTTTTCTTAGTAGCGGGAAGAGCAAGAAACCTCCACAAATTACAGCTGGGAAGGTTCTGTCTGGATGTGAGAAAAAATAATCCTCACTGAGAGGGTAGTCTTGTGCTGCAAGAGATCACCCAGAGGGAGTCTGGATTATCCCATGGCTTTGTGTTTCAAGGAGCAGCTGGTGAGGGTGGAGAGCCATCAGTGAAGGCATAGAAATGCCAGGGTGAGAGCTAGGTGGGAAAGCAAGATGGCTGTCAGCAAGCTGAAGGGAAAGAGGTGAGGCATGGGACAGTGTAGGGCAGCCTGCATAGAGATGGCCAAGGGTTCTAGCAAGACCGAGAGGTCCAAAAGGACTGAGGTCTTTGTCGTCTTGACTATAGCAGCTGTCTCTACCACCAGGGCCAGTGAGACAAAACTTTATTCTTCTCTTCTCAGAAACTGCCTTCCCAGGACCTGGGCTCAGGGTTTGGCCTTGCCTGCTTCATAAAACGAACCAAGGGTTTTCTCAGCATTACAGCCACCTGTGCAGTGCCCTTGCCTACCTGCAGTCACCGTCTCCAAGTATCTGCTCTAATGAGTCAATGAGGAGCCTTTGGCAGTAATGGGTCTCATTAAGTCCCATTAATGCTTCAAGGTATTTTGGGGTTTGCTTCTGGCTTTGACTTCTTGAGAGGTTTGTTCAGTCTTCTCCCAGTATCTGAGGTTCACGGACTGAGCCCCAAATACACCATGGGGCTCCTTAAAACACAGAAAGCCCTAACAAGTCATGCCTCTTCCTGTAACGTTCTCCACGTCTGCAAGACTCGTATAGCTAATCTGAGTTGTTTCATAGCGTGGTTAAGAAGGAAGATTTCAAAGTGCACCTAATAAAGTTATTTTTAATTTTAAAGGCGGTATTTTGTTAATTTCAGTTTAAAGAAGTGATAGAAGCATTATCCAACTGATATGGATCCTGAGTGTCAGGAGCGTCTCCTGAGGAGGTCTGGACAGGTAGGAAAAGCAGTCCCTTGAGATCTGACACTGGGTGGACAACCTTGCTCCTCACCTCCCCAGACTCCCCACCTGTCGTTGGCCACCTGGGATTTACATCACTTTCCCTTCATCAGACTTCTCTGAACTCTGGGAGCTGAATGTTAGAGCTCCATTGCACCATCTCCCACCCACTTTCCTTAGAGGACTGGCTGCACACAGGCACAGAAGGATGTTTCCCATTTGCAAGCAAAGCAAAGTAAAGCACGATCAAGTGTCTTAAGCAATAAAACACTCCTCAACCATATACTAAGTACAAGCTGCCTCTAATGAGGTCGCCTTTCTACAAGGGATGATCTTACGAGAAATGTTTTAGATAGATAGATAGATAAAGGTAGATACAATTAAAAGAGTTGGCTAAAGATACCGTTATACTACTGAAAGACAGGCAGGCTTTTAGTCCCTGAAGCTCAAAGCAGCAGTGTGGGTGGGAAGTATCTGAATGAACAAAGAGTAAGGGAAGGAGAATAATGGAAAGGGCCTTTGTCTAGACAGTCTGCTGAAAACATTACTTCAGAAATGGTCATTGTATCAGCACAGGTGAAAATATATGAAAGATTAGAATTATTAACTACAAAAGACATTAACCACTTGATCCAGTGTGGCCTGGCAGCAAAGGCAGCCAGCAGTGTCCTGAAGTGTATAAAGAGGAGCCTCGCCAAAAGAGTGAGGGAAGTGGTTGTCTCCCCATGCTCATTGCTTGTTAGACCACCTGTAACCAATTATATCCAGTTTTAGGGCCCCAGTTCAGGTGTACTGATCTGGCTGGGATGGGGTTACCTTCCTTCATAGCAGCCTGTGTGGTGCTATGTTTTGCATTTGTGCCTTAAACAGTGTTGATAACACACCAGTGTTCTGGCTATTGCTGAGCAGTGTTTGCACAGTGTCAAGGCCGCCTCTGCTCCCTCCCAGTGAGTGGGCTGCAGATGGGCAAGAACAGCTGACCCCAACTGACCAAAGGGATATTCTCTAACGTACGACGTTGTGCTGAGCAATAAAAGCTGGGACAGAGGAAGAAGGAACTAGAATTTTTTTGTTACAGGAATCACTTCCTAGTTCACATGCAATCCATTGCATAGCATTAGTAAAAGGCCTTAGACCTTCATGAGCGGTGAACTTTCACCTAGCTACTGATGAAGTTCTACTGAACTCTTACTTAGTCGCGTGAGGGAAGGCCCTGAAACTGGTGTAAATTAGAAAGATAAGATAGCCACATCCATCAGCAGAGGTTGCCTCATCGAGAAACGAAAAAGAACGGCCTGCTTGGAGACAGTGAAAGGATCCAATGAGGAAAAAGGAGACCCCAGACCCAAATACTCCAACTGGACTAAACCGTCTCACAAGGGGAGGGGAGCTTAGACTGTAAGGGTATAATTGTCCAGAGAGTCTCTGGTTCAGGGTCCGTCTCCAGAGGCACTCAGCTCAAGCTGTTCTTCACCACTGTACCGCTTAATAAATTCAACTGGTATACGTCATGTCAGAGATTCTGCTTCAGGAAACCTAGGGTTGAGCCTGAGGGAAGAGAAAGCACCCAAGAGAGACTCTGTGTGTGTGTGTGTGTGTGTGTGTGTGTGTGTGTGTAGAGTCGAAAGGCGCACACGTCGGCTCACTGGAGTCTCCTGCTGCAAAGGGACTCCAGACCCAGCAGTTAAAGTCTCGGGTGGTGTGTGTGCAACTCCTTGATTGGTGTGTGAATGCTCAGGCAGCGGCTTCTCCATTAACGTTTTTTCATTCAAAGAGTCTTCTGTGTGGAGACTGGCTGGGCATCATTTTTGCTTGTGGGAGGTGGTGAGTGGTTGCCTTTGCGTTGCTTGTTATTATTATTGGTTGTTGATTTTTAAAAACCTCTTTCTTTCACCTGCTAAGCTGTCTTTATCTTGACCCACAACTTTCCGTGCTTTATTTCTTCCTGTTCTCTCTCCTGTCCCAGTGGGGAAGGGGAGGAAAGAGTGAGCGGCTGCGTGGCTGCCGGGCTATTGGCCAGAGTCAATCCACCACATCAAGGAAGACGTTGACAACTGGGAGTGACTTCAGTGGGAGGCTGCCAAGATGCGCAGGGGCTGCAGCACTTGCCTGGGGAGCAGAAACTGAGGGAAAGGGCTGCCTTCGGCCTGGGAAAGGGAAGGTCTGGGGAACCTCATAGCAGCCAGCCAGTCCCTGCAGGGAGGTTTTCAGGAAGATGGAGCCAGTCTTGTCACCGTGGTGCTTGGCAGGACGATAATAGACGATAGTCAAATGTTGAAATAAGGAATGTTGAGGCTGGAGATAGGGACAATCTTTTTCTCCATAAGGGCATCCAAACATTGAAGCAGGTTTCCCAGAGATGTTTTCCTGTCTTTGTCCTTGGACATTTTCCAGCCCCCATGTGGCAAAGCCTTGAGCAAAGTGGTCTGACTCCGTAGCCGATTCTGCTGTGAGCATGAGGTTGGACTGGAGACCTACTGAGGTCCCATTCAGGAGAGTGGAAAACTAAATGATGCTGTGGTTCCTTCCTCTCTAGGTGTGCCCTTGATGACAGTAGGGAAAGCTGTCAGGTTCCCCGTGACCATGGAAGTAAGTCAGATGCTGGCATAGTCAGATCAGCTGAAGTTGTCTTCTCCTCCTCCAGGCAGTGTTGCTCAGATGCAGGACTGCTTCACAGGTATCCCCAAACAGCCCTGGTTATTTCCTTTGCTTCACCATTCATTCCCTTTTCATTCTTTTCCCACCTCTCAAGTCCTGCTCTTTAACCATCCTTATCCCCACCCATGCAAAAAGCCAAGGACTTTTCACTGTTTATCCAGTGGCCCTGCATTTGCTCACTTTGAACCTTCCTTTGGTGTCTCTGCGGTGGTTACTGTGGTGCTTTCTACCTCGCATTGCAACTCAACTTAACGCTAGTACTCTTTTCTTCTCTGTAGTGTCCTGCAGCTACTTAAGTTCTGATCTTGTTAGAGGCACCACGACTCAGGATGGCCGTTGGCACGCATACTTTAAAAGCTGGACTGTTGGAGGTTCAGTCCAGAGGGACCTTGGCACACCTGGGATTTGGCCAGCAGAAACCTCAAGGTTTTGAAGGAAAAGCTCAGAAACAACTCCATGCAGCAGCATGGACAGGGACCTGACTGACTAAGGGAACTGTGACAATGCCATATGAGTCAGTGGTTCTCACATTTCGAAAGGAGAGTGGAGTGTCTGGGGGAGGTCTGCCAACTTGAAGTGAAGGGCCTAAAGGATGAGCTGTGGGGAGAGTCTGAGGGAGCTGGGTGTCTGTAGCCTGCTGAAGTGGAGGCACGGGTTTACCTAGCAAGAGCCTGCACCTGCCTGGAGGGATAACGGAGCCAACCTGTTTTCTGCAGTCACCATTGATACGACAGAAGGAACAGCCACAAGCTGCCTCTTGGGAGCTTTAGGCTGAACCTCAGGAAAAATAAAATGGACTAGGAGGAGCGTTGCCATGATCTCCACCTTTGGAGCTCTTCAAGTTTCAGCGCCGCAAAGTCACGGCCAGCCTGGAGGCTGGACTAGAGACCCCCTCGCAGCAGTCTCTTTCCCAACAGGCCTGTGCCTTGCCACATGTCATATGAGAAGAGACTAAGCTGGAGGAGAGGGTCTCTACATCACAGGACAATTCAGGGTGGAAGGAGGGTCAGGAGGTCTCTAGTGTTGCACTGGCTCCAAGCAGGGCCAGCTCTGAGGTCAGACCAGCTTGCTCGCTAAATGCCAGAATCCGGAGAAAGAGTTTACACATGAACCAGGCATCTGTGCCGCCGTTACAGAAATGGAGACAAGGCCTTTGACCAGCTCCCTGAACACAGCTATTGGTACGTCATGCCCCCTGAGAACATCCATCCTCCCGGGAACATCCATCTTCTTGTCCAAAGGAGTGGGATCCTTATGCAACTATCCTGCCATATCTCCAGACCATGGGGTGCTTTACACTGTAAACAGAACTGAAGGAAAGCCTCTGACTTGGGTACGGTCAACTGAATTGCTAAAAGAGGGCAAGATGGAGGGATCTCGGAGCTTCCAGGTTCTTCCTGAAGATAGAAGGCCTCAGATATAGGAACAGAAGATAACAGTTTTGAACTAGCCTAGGCTTTAGATCATTTCACATGTGATGGCTCTGCTCCATCCTTTCAGTCATTGGCACCCAGAAACCTCATCTGCTTTTCCTTCCTCTCCTCCCAAAAGCTGATCAAGTGATGGGAAGAAAGGAAGGAGAAAGGCCCTAGGCCTCTGTGACTCACCTGGGCTCTGGCACTTGGAGGGCCACAGTGTCATCCATTGTACACCCCATAAAGAATCAAGCTGGGAAGTGACTCTTCACGTACAAGTGAACAAGGTCGATGGACAGGCAAGGCTATGTCTGGAGACCAGTACACCTAGAGCATCGATCAAGCTGGGGCTGAAACTCAGGCCTGGTCTTCAATGGTCTCCTGGGCCCATGGACAGAGGTGTGGATGGAGGCCCCAGGTGAGGCTGATTAGGGTCCTGAAGGCCTGTGGATGCTCTCAGGGCCCTGACACTGCCCCCATGGGATCCCACCTGCCAGTGCCCTCAGTAGGCCAAGTTCTCATTCCCGCATGTGCAGGGTCTGTGCTCGGCTACTCTCCTTCCCCGCTTCTGTGCAGATCTGGGAGACCACAGTTTCATGCTGACTACAACCAAGGCTGAAACTGGTCTTCCCACCCCTGACCAACTTTTCCTCTTTTGGGAGTACAAGGTCCAGGTGAGCCTCAGACTGGGTGGCACAGTTAGAAGCTGACCCACACACAAGATCCCGCCTAACCTGTTGCATGTCCCATAGAGAACATCCACACATCTGACCTGCTCTGGTAGCAAGCAGGGCATCCTCCACTTCTCGCCTTCCCTGTTAGTCTCGCCTAAAGATGTTGTATCTCCGTCAGTCACAAAAGCTGTGGGAGCTGTCCTTTTCCGTCTTGGCTCTTGCTCCCCTAACGTCACAGCTTTGCGATGGCATGTTGTCCTCCTGCTGTCTGTGCTCCAGGCTGTGGGCTTTGGTGCACATTAGGCCTGTAGCACCTCAGATGTGGCACCAGGGCCAAGGGCAGATTTGTCACATGGACACCTGATACCAAAAGATTGGCCCTCTTTGTGTGGAAAGGCTTCACAGCCGATGTGTGCTGGAGTGGATGGCAGGAGGCAACATAATGATGAAGGAGGTTCTCACAACGAGAGCAAAAGCTGCAGTCCCCAAGACCAGACAGAAAACGGCCTTGGGCTGTGCAGCCCTGGCAGGAGAGGGGTTTGTTGTCCCAGGTGACACTTGCAGCAATGAGTGGGGCCTGTGACAGAGGTGAAGCCGATCTCCAAGAAGGACAAGCTGCTGCTGAGAAAGTCCCCGGGGGAGGACAGCCTGTCATCCAGCCACACTGTGGACATCATGCTGGGGGCTGACTGGCTAGATAGCAGCTCTGCAGAGAAGTACCTTAGGGTCCTGGAGGGCAAGCAGCTGAGCATGAGCCAGCCATGCAGCCTCGCAGCAAAGGCCAGCAGCCTCCTGGGCTGCATTAGGAAAAGCATTGCCGGCAGATGGAGGGAAGTTAACCTTCTCCTCCACTGAGCACCGGTGGGCCACATCTGGAGTGCTGTGTCCAGTGCTGGGCTCCCCAGTGCAAGAAAGTTGTTGACCTGCTAAAGCAAGGCTATCAAAGGGCCACAAAGCTGATTTAAGGGACCGCAGCATCTTCCATAGGACGGAAGGCTGAGAGGTCTGGGACTGTTAAGCCTGGAGAAAAAATTGCTCAGGAGTGTGGAGTAATAAGGCACGGACTGTGGCAGGGCTTCAGGCCAAAGACCTTTATTGTTAGCGTAGCGTGCTTTTTATACAAATACAGCCCGTTCACGCACCTAAAAGTGCTACCCGGTTGGCTATTGCTTTAAGTCCACGCGACTCTCACAGAGGCAGGATTGGTCGCCTCTGTATGTCCACGCGCTCCTTTGCTTCTTCTTAGTTGTTTACCACAGCTCCTTCTCTTCAAGGTTGAGCCCTGCAGGTGTCCGGCTGTTTACCAGCTTCTCAATGCCACAGCTCCTTCTCCTTAAGGTCGAGCCATGCAGGGTGATCCCAATATCACCCCCTTTTTGTTTATCTATAAACAAAACCTGATGGTTCATTCGCAACCCGAGGACTGTGAGGAAGATGGACCATCTGTACATTCTTCTATCGTCCTGCACCACGAACTCAGCCCAGCAGTCGGTAGGTGCCAGCTTTACATGGGCGTCCCCACGGAGGCAACGGTGGCCTTGCCGTACACCGGCCCACTGCCCTTTGGGAAATCCCGGTATTTATACATTTGCAGAGGAACGAGTTTCGACACACGTGGCCAGCGAGTGTCAGAACACGCCTTGGTTGCCACCTTTCAACACAGAGAGCCTATGGCATACGCGCCTGCTGGCCAGACGTGCTGCACGTGCCCCAGCCACCCTGTCTGTTGGTTCGTAGGCTTTGTTCACGCGGCACATTACCGTAATCCAGCAGTCACATATCAACCATGCTCAAGCCAATAGCAGAATGTTATAAGGCAAACAAAATTGTGAATTGTGCTTTATATTCCTCCGTTACTGCATGTCTTCCCCATCCTCCCCTAACCTTGATCAACTTTCTTATCTCTTGGGCTGTTTTCTCTCACCCAGCATAGTATCTGTTTCTTACCCAGCCATCCATTTTCTGATATTCTAACTGCAGTTTTCTCACAGGCCAAAATTCCATCTGTTAACCCCTCCGTATGTATACGATAATTGGCGATAATTTCCATTTCTGCCGACAAGCTAACTATTGCTTTTTCTAGCTGAGATAAACGTCTGAGTCCCAAACAGGATTCCAATTGAAGTTTACAATGTATTACATTATATACATTAACCACTCTGCTAGACTTAGGCTTGCGGTCATACAAGGATACGTAGGACAGAAGGTTACACTTCATCACACGAATCAGATGAACATATTTCACATAGCTGTACTACTCCTCGTGATGGGAAAAGCGCCCGTACAAAGCTATGATAACCTTTATTATATCTCACCAAGGGATTTGTAGTTATAGAGTGCTTTGCCCTAAAAGCTTTCCATGTTCCTCTAATGATACCGCTAATTTCAGTCTGATTAATTATCTGTGTTATAAATGATTTAGTCCCAAACAGGATTCCAATTCAAATGTACAATTTATTAAGCGAATAGAGGCAAGCAAACAGCGCTGGGTGCGCCGGGAGTCTCCGCTCCACCAAGACGCACGCGGTACAGCTCCTGTTCCTGGTTTATATCCTGTCCGTTAATACATATTCATGAACAGGCGTGTCTTCTTTGGCGCATGCCCTCTTCTCCTTCTAGGATCTTCTCGAATCTTCCTCAGCGTGATCCTGTTCGCTAATACATATTCATGAACAGGCGTGTCTGCTAATACATATTAATGAACAGGCGTGTCTTCTTCAGCGCGTGCCCTCTTCTCCTGCTAGAGTCTCCTTGAATTTTCCTCGGCGTGCCCCCAGGATGACCCCAAACCGTATGCATGCACTTTCTTTACACAATACTATGCGGTCAGTGGTCAAACTGGTTTGAGCTGATATACCAGCCAAGTAGTTTAACTTTCTCCTGTAAAATACCCCTTTTTATGGTGCAGGAGAAATCCATAAAAGTCCAGAAGGTTACACTTCATCACACGAATCAGATGAACATATTTCACAATCCCCCATCTTTTTCTTTATAGTATTGATTCGTGTTTTCGTTTCCAATTGAGTACTGCAGATATCTGCATTCCTTGTATAACCGAGTAGATTAATCTAGTAACAATTCCCCACATATCCCCAATACAACTATCCCGATTTTAGTAAGCCAATCACCACCCATAAAATCTCCCCAAAATCCTCCTAGATTGATTCCATTCCAAGTTTATCTCTCAGGAGGCCATTCGTTATACACCTGGACTCCTAGTCGCTCTCCCTAATTTATGGGTAACAGGAAAAAACTAGGTTTTATTGTTGATTACACGTACGGGCTGTACAATTAGAAAAGGTCCTCAGTTTTCCCATTTTTCTGGGGTAAACCCCAGCTGGACTTGTTCCAATATTGACTACAGTTATTTGCCGTAGTCAGAGTCAAGGAACTCACCCCAAGTAGAACTAGAAGAGGTCCGGTCAGGGCCATAGTGGTCGGCGGTCACAGCCCAAAGGGGTTGCAGCCCTTGGCAGACCCTTTTTAAGCCGCAACACCAGTTCCCCTCCGGTCTTGCCCTCTTCCTTCCTTTAAGGGGGTGCTTTCTTAGTACCCAAATTAATTGAGCACTGCTTGTGAAGGCCAGAGCTTTGCTAGATCAGTGGTTTGTCCAGACCTGAGCACTTGCCCGAGCCTGGCGATCCTCTTTATTTGCAAGGCTTTATGGCTACAGAAAACTGCCAGTTAGCCTGCAGTTCTTACAAATAAACACCACCTTCTACACCAAGGACAAATTCTAGTTCCAGCTCCTTTTTCCTGTTCTTCTTTTGCCAACAACTCCTTCCGATGATACTCGTTTGGAGTACCCATTGTTGTTTCCTATTACCCTTTCCCATTGTTTTCCAAACTTGGGGATTACTTATATTGCTCTCCATAGCTTCCCATGGCCATCGTTCACCTCGATTTGTTCCACCACAAACGTAACAATTAGTTATATTCAATGACTTAGCAATGTTTTCAGCAAGATTTACAAGTAGATTTTTAGCAACTGTGGGAATTTCATGTTTCACTCCTGTTTCTATTACAGGAGTAGCCGCAATAAAATTCCCACAGCAATTTAGTCAGATGTGACCTTCCACTCCTTCCCTGGACCTTTCACTCGCGACACATGTGTCCATCCTTTTTCAGCAGTTCTCACAGCTGTTTCTGTAGTGAATAAAACAAGGAAAGGTCCTTCCCAGAGGGGAGATAGGTTTCCTTCTTTCCATGTTTTTATCAGAATTTTATCTCCTGGTTCTAACTGATGAATTGCAAATCCTAAAGGTGGTGTTTGGGCCACCATCCCAATCTCTCTTCATTCTTTTAATCTTTTTCCAATGGTAATTATATCTTGTTGGATACTATGATCCTCAATTACATTGTTCCCCAGAGGCATTCCTTGAAAATAAGGCATGCCATAGAACATTTCATATGGCGATATTCCAGTCTCACTGTATGTTTTCGTTAAGTGCCAATGGTAAACGTTTCGTCCAGGGCATTTGTGTCTCAATCATTAATTTAGCCAATTGTTGTTTTATTGTTTGATTCATTCTTTCTACCTTCCCTGAGCTTTGTGGGTGCCACAGAGTGTGGTATTCCCACTGAATACCTAATGATTGACATAATAGTTTTATTATTTTAGAAGTAATGTGTGTGCCCTGGTCAGAATCAATGTACTGGATTATCCCATATCTAGGTATCAAATGTTCTAATAAAATTTTTACCACCATCTGTGCCATAGCTCGTGCTACAGGGTACGCTTCTACCCACTGTGTTAAATGATCTACTATTACCAATAAATATTTTATCCTCCCTACCTTAGGCAATTCAGTGAAATCGACTTGTACTTTCTCAAAAGGTCTGTAAGCTGTTTTTCTCCCTCCCGTGGCTGCTTGTCGAAACACTGTCTTATTTACCTTTTGACAGGTTAAGCAACCTTGTGTAATTTGCTTTGCTATTTCAAAAATTCCAATACAACCAAATTGTTTAAGAAAATGATCACTTAACGCTTTTGTACCCCAATGTGTTTGTGCATGCAAACGTTCTAATAATCGCCTGGTGTAGGCTTTTGGCAGCATTTCTCGCCCATCGGGCAGTGCCCATTTTCCTTGTTCTAATTTAGCTCCTATTTTCTTCAATTTTGTTTGTCCTTCTGGGGTAAACTCCTTCTCTCTTTCCTCTCGTCCTTCTTTGCTGGTGTCCTCCTTTGTTTGTATGACATTAATTTTGGCAACTTTAGTCCTCAAGGCTGCTTCCTGGGCCTCTTTAGCTGCTAAGTTATTTCCTCTAATTCAGTAATCACCAAAAGTCCCTTTTGGTCTCCCCTCACATGTACCACTGCTATCTCCTTTGGTTCTCTTAACGCCTTCAAAATCTTTCCTATTAATTCTTGATGTATTAAATTCCTCCCGTGAGTATTAATCAAACCTCTTTCTTCCCAAATTTTTCCAAAAGTGTGGACCACCCCATATGCGTATTTAGAATCTGTAAATACAGTCCCGCTTCTTCCTTTTAATAATTCCAGGGCCCTACACAGCGCATACAGCTCACAAGCCTGAGCTGACCATGATGGACTAAGAGGTCCTGATTCCACAATTTCTAAGTCCTTATTAATTATTGCATATCCCGATTTTCTCTTCCCTTCTACCACTCGGGAGGAGCCATCTATAAACAGCGCTTCTCCATTTTACAACTCAGCATCTCTTAGATCTGGTCTCACCTTAGTCTGGGTCTCAATTACCTCTAAACAGTTATGTTGTAATTCCTCTGATGGTTCTCCAAACAAAAATTGTGCTGGACTCTGAGCAGAAGTCACCCTCAGTTCTAAGTCAGGGGAGTCTATTAGTATTGCTTCATACTTTAGGGTCCGGCTGTCCGTTAACCATTTTTCCGCTTCTTGTTGTAAAACATTTCTGACATTGTGTGGGGTATACACTGTTAAAGGAGCACTAAAGGTAATCTTCCTAACTTCCTCTATTAATAATGCTGTAGCAACCAAAGCTTGGAGACAAGCAGGCCATGCTCTGCTTACTGGATCAAGTAACTTAGAACAATGCCCCATGGGTTTTTTGGATTCCTGCCCAGTCTTGAGTAAGAACTCCATATGCTGTCTGGCTTGATGTATTCACAAAGAGATAGAAAGGTTTTTCTAGATCTGGGAGGCTCAATAAGGGTGCTTGTATTAATGCCCTTTTTACTTCCTCAAATCTCTGATCATCTTCAATAAACCATTTAAGTTGGTTATTAGTTAATTTTTCATATAAGAATTTTACTTTATCACTATAATTTTCAAGCCATGGTCTACAATATCCTAATAATCCCAGTATTTGCCTAATTTCCGTTTTAGTCTGTGGGGGTCTTAAGGATAGAATCCCAGATACCCTATCAGGATCTAACTTCTTCCTTCCCTAGGACTCAGCCAATGTCCTAAATATTTTACTTCTTGTTCTACAAACTGTAGCTTTGATCGGGACACCTTTAATCCCTTTTCCCCTTGAAAATTTAACAATTTAATGGTGGTTTTTCGGATCCCCTCTTCAGTTTCTCCTGCTACTAATGAATCGTCCACATATTGCAATAATTTTACCTCCTTAGGTATTGTGAAATCTTGTAGAATTGTTTCTAAAGTTTGTCCAAATAGATTTGGTGACTCCGTAAACCCTTGTGGTAACACAGTCCATCTTAATTGTTGTTTTTGTCCTGTTTTGGGGTCCTCCCACTCAAAGGCAAAATAATCTCTGGATGCCTCATCCAGAGGACAGGCCCAAAAAGCATCTTTCAAATCTATTACACTATACCAAGTATGTTTGGGAGATATATGACTCAATAAAGTATAAGGATTTGCCACCACAGGGAATTTAGTGATTTTTCGCTGATTTACAGCTCTTAAGTCCTGCACCATCCTGTATGACCCATCCGGCTTTTTTACGGGAAGAATGGGCGTGTTACGAGGTGACATACATGGTTCTAGGGTTCCTTTTTCCAAAAGTCTGTCAACTACAGGTTTTAATCCTTTTCGACCCTCCATAGGTATAGGGTATTGCTTGATTCTAATTGGGCGGTGCGGATCTATTATTTGAACCCTTATGGGGTCCATTTTTATCTTTCCAGTTTCCCCTTCCTTATACCACACTGAGGGGTTAATAGCTTCTTCATCCTCTTGTGTTAAAGTGTATAATTTAATCTGCAATTTGTCCCCTTGACTCTGAATGCTCAAGTTTAACTTCAAAATCAAATCCCTTCCTAATAAATTGTATTCCGCTTCAGGGAGCAAAAGTAAATCATTAAGACAAATTTTCTTTTCTGTTTCTACTTCTACATCTTTCAATATATTTACTTTAAAAGGCTCTCCTTTTGCTCCTGCTACTGACACGTAACTCTTCCCTTTTTCTATTCCTTTTGGAAGTTTTTGAATGGTTGACTTTTCGGCCCCTGTATCCACTAAAAATAAAACTTCCTCTTTATGGGGACCAATTAATAATTTTATCAAGGGCTCTGTTGATGTTGAAGTCCCCAGAAGATAGAGCCCCCGACACCCCTAATCTTCTTTGAACATCTTCTCATCTTGTTCCCGCTGACGGCAGTTCTTCTGAACATGTCCCCTCTTGTTACAGTAGTAACAGACGGGAATTGTAAATCTTCCTCGATAAGGCTGTCCCCGGGGTGTCTGCTCTATTCTTTTTTCCCTTTTCTCTCCAGGAGTCGTCTTATTTTTCTGACTTTCCCTTACTGCTGCTACAAAAATTTTTGCTTTTGCTTTTTGTTTTTCTTCGTCCCTCCTAACATAGACTTTCTGGGCTTCTCTAAGTAACTCCTCTAATCCTCTTTCTTGCCAATCCTCCAATTTTTCTAATTTCCTTCTTATATCCCCCCAGGATTTAGCTACAAATTGTGTTCTAAGGAGTGCGGTCCCAGCCACTGTATTCGGATCAATTCCAGAATACATTGGTAGGTTTTTCCTCAACCTCTCCAACCATTCTGTTGGAGATTCGTCTTTCCCTTGTTGTTCATTAAATGCTTTAGTAATGTTTTGCCCTCGGGGAACCGCTGCCCTTATTCCCTGTATGATTAACGTTCTCAAATCCCTCATATTTTGTCTTCCTGGGGGTTGTTGATGATCCCAGTGGGGATCCACATTTGGCCACTGCTGATCTCTCGGGGGTCCTGCCTGATTCTCTCTTTCCCAAATTCTCATTCCAGCTTGTCTAATCATTCCCCTTTCCTCAACAATGAATAGGATCCCTAAAATGGACTGTATTTCTTCCCAGGTATAAGTACTGGGGCCTAGGAATTGGTCCAATTTTTCAGCTACTCCGAGGGGATCATCTAATAGGGTCCCCATTTCTTTCTTGAAATTTCTTACGTCTGTGGTATTTAACGGGACTGCCACAAACCCGATGCCTCCCTGATTGCCTCCGAGGGGTACTTCTCGTAAGGGATATAGAGAAGCTCCCTCAGATACAGCAGTCCTACTTCTCGTACATGCAGCCGGAGGTCGATCTAATTCCGGTGCTGTTGGTGGTGGAGACAGGGGCAACGGTGGTACAGAGAGAGGTACTACGGCCACCGGAGGGGGAGCCGCCGCCGGAGATGGATTATTAGAACATGGAGGCGGTAGGTTATCCAGTGGCTCCCATTTATCATCTTTTTCCTTTTCACTTTTCCCCTCTTCTTCTTCCTCAAACTTTTCATCTGTTTTTAATGTAAGTATTGAGGCTGGAAAAGAACGTAAAGTTCTGTCCCATAATCCTGCATAATCACTTTCCTCCTGACTAAAAGGTTCCTTTGAATTAACATATATATTTAAGGCCTGGCAGACCCAGTCTTCAAAAGATCCAAAAGCGGGCCAAAAGACATGTGGTCTCAAACGTTCTTTTGGCCATTCTACCATACAATATTGAACTAATTTTAATTTACTTTTTCCTTTTCTGGGGCCCCTATCATTCCAATTTTCAATCATTATTCCTAATGGACTCTCCGGAGGTATTTCTAGTAATTCGCTCCCTTTCTTCTGGTCCTGGGGTCTCGATTTCGTCTGACCCATCTAGGAATTTTTACTGTGGCAATTCCTACAGCCCTTGGCTACCAGTAAGAGTGTCTTGCAGGGGGTTTAGGACCTATCACCCACCCACGAATCCTATAAGAATCGCTTCGGTCCTTCACCGGCCAAGTCCCTCGCGGGAGATTGGAACCGCGGTTAGAAGACCTCCACAATCGCTTCGGAACTAGCTTCCGTCTCAGTCACACTCTTACACACACAGGCAACCGAATCCTACCCAACCGAACGGTATACACCTTAAATACTTACGACTCCGTCGTCTTCGTTCGGATCTTCGCGCGCAGAATTACGGGCAAAATAAACTGCTGCAGCCGGCAAGGGAGCTCATAAAAAATCAAATTCTTTGCTTGCCCCTATTCAGGTTCAGGATGGCGTTAGTCCCGACCCGACCCGATCAGGAGCCACCAAAAGGTGGGGCGCCCCTCCTAGATCAAGTCAGAATTCAGGAACCAAGACCATCCCGGACGAGCCCCCAATTGTTATAAATGATTTCGTCCCAAACACGATTCCAATTCAAATTTACAATTTATTAAGCGAATAGAGGCAAGCAAACAGCGCTGGGTGCGCCGGGAGTCTCTGCTCCACCAAGACGCACGCGGTACAGCTCCTGTTCCTGGTTTATATCCTGTCCGTTAATACATATTCATGAACAGGCGTGTCTTCTTCAGCGCATGCCCTCTTCTCCTGCTAGAGTCTTCTCGAATCTTCCTCGGCGTGCCCCCAGGATGACCCCAAACCTTATGCATGCACTTTCTTTACACAATACTATGCGGTCAGTGGTCAAACTGGTTTGAGCTGATATACGAGCCAAGTAGTTTAACCTTCTCCTGTAAAATACCCCTTTTTATGGTGCAGGAGAAATCCATAAAAGTCCAGAAGATTACACTTCATCACACGAATCAGATGAACATATTTCACACCTCTAAGTATGGATCTGCATGTGGCCCACAATCTAGTAATGTTTCTTGCATATGGACCACCCCTGATCATAAAAGACGTTTTAAACAATGGGTGAAGAGACCCCATTATACCATGTCATTGGAACCAGACAGGCTATGGAATTGTATAAACAAGATAAATTGTTACAATATGGATGATTATCTATGGATACCGTTTGCCTCAGACCTCCATCACGCCTTAAGAAGTATATGCCTGTGCCACAATTACAGTGCTCCAATCCCTAGCTTACAGACAGCATGTCAGATAGAATCCTCTAAACACATGGCTAGTAAATGTAGGATTCCTTCCCAACATTATAAAAAACGGATGCAAGACTCATGAGCCAGTAGTAAAGAGCACAAGTACCACTCTAATGTATCCTGCACTGCTTGAGACCGTATGGGTATGTTCTAATGAAGAGATATCAGATTACAGTCAACCCTATTGGGATGGGTTAGAATGCACTTTAGGAATTCCACAAGTTTATCTCCCATAATAGCTTTTAATCATACTCAGGAGTCATTCACTGTAGTCATTCATGAAACCAAGAGGGTACAGAACAAAGAGAAATGTATTGCCCTCCGTGTCACGGCCAAGCTATTATACAGCAGGGATGAGAGTAAGCTTAGCAATGGGATTGTTTTGGACTTCTTCGGCTGTGATAATTGAAAATTGATTATATCTAGAAAATCTACCATGGCAAGGAGAGACTCTAGCTAATTGTATGCAGCCAGCCAGCAAGGCTAAGCAACACCCAGCTTGTACCCACGAGCAGCCTCACAGATGACTTCAGAAAATCAATTAGCATTGAATATGGTACTACTAAAGGAGAACAGCGTTTGTGGATGGCTGAATAACACCTATCCTGGCAAAACCTGCTGTCAATTCCAAATGTGTCCGCTACTCTGCATCAAGCTAGAGATGAAATGCAAAAAACTGTGGACCAAACCCATGAGCTCAATGAGAAGATGAAACCAAGCAACTGGCAATGAACGAGGTGGATTTAAAATATTTTCAGTTGGCTCAGATTAAAAGTTAGTGGATGGGATCATAGTCTAACCCAGTATGTATTAATGTTTATCATAATGATTGTTATTGTCCGTATTTGATTGTCACGTGTGAAATCTATGATAACTAGAGCTGTAACCATGCGTGTTAAGAGGATTCACATCTATGATCCTGAATACATCCCTTTAATACCATCCCCTATTATAAATTGCGACGAGCGAGGGAAGGCAAGCAGTCGACTCAATATGAGTGATAAGGCAAGCTTCAACTTTATTGCAAAACCTTACACATATTTATACACTAAGTTCTACCTTATGCATACTTGTCTTACAATCATTGGCTTAGCCCTAAAGATTGCATTATCATACTCCTCCTACTTGCGGTTACTGCTACGTGGTCCGGGTTCCATCCTGTTTTTCTTATACAGCGCTGCTTCTTAGCTGTTTACCACAGCTCCTTCTCCTCAAGGCCGAGCCCTGCAGATGTCCAGCTGTTTACCAGCTTCCCAATGCTGCAGCTCCTTCTCATCAAGGCCGAGCTGTGCAGATATCTAGCTGTTTACCAGCTTCTCAATGCTGCAGCTCCTTCTCCTTAAGGTCGAGCCGTGCAGAGTGATCCCAACAATAAATTACCAACCAACAAGAGAGGATGAAAACACAGGAAGGAGAGATGAATGCCTCGACCCACCTAAATACAAATTACACAATGTTCCTCTTAGTGAGTTGTGACTAAGGTCACAGGGTGGATAATGTGGGAAACCACTGTGGGTCTGTAGGGAGTAGCAGGGTTTGACTGGAGCAACACGCTCCTCTTCAAAAGCAACCCTGATGGGTTGCAGTCAGACAGTCTCATAACTGACTATTGTTGAGTGATGTCTGAGATGAGGCGAAAGCCTTGCAGCCTGATGTTCTACGGCAAGGCCACAAAGACCTCCATCAAACGTGAGTAAGCTGACCATTATTAATAACTGAAATTCTTATTAACTATTCATTCCTATTGATCGATGCTATTTGAGTTATATAGTATCTATCGGTCTACAACAAATAAATGAATAAAAAATTAATGAACTGATTAAGTTTTTATTAATCAAATTAGTCTAAATCAATCATTAATAATTACTTATTAATAACAGTCGTTACCTATTAAGATCGATTATTTTATTTATTAGTATTTTGTGGTACTGCATTAACACTACTGTCCTCCAGTTACTTATCATGTATTTTTTTTTCTTTATCATCACTCTGATTTACTGTTGTAATTATCTACTATCAATTCATCATTATTAATTATCATTAATTACACGTGCTACACGACGGCTCTGTTCCTCACCTAGAACTTATTATCAGTAAAGTAGTTCCTTATTAACGTGATCTTAATCCACTGGATGTTAATTCCAGTAAATATTAATCTGTATTGCTCTATCGCTAATCATTACTTCGTATATTAATTACCGGTTAATGAATTATTTATTACATTCATTAACCATAGGTCGGTGTATGTTAATCCATCAAGAATTAGCAGAGAGTGCCAGATCAGCATTTGTCCTAAACCTGCTCTCCCCACTCCCTCCTCCCAAACCACCCGCCTGCCCTCACCCCGGAGAGTTCTGTGTAAAGACACCCACACGCACCCTGCACACCCCCCGTTTCTTTTTGATTGTCATTTTTTTAGCTATTTATTTATCTAGCCTCCCTCCCCCTTACCTTTTCTTACTCTTCTCTCTCACCACCGGGGACCGGGGACCGGGGACCAGGCAGAGGCGGCGGTGCCCAGCCCCAGCCGCCCGCCCTCCCCACCCCACCGCAGCGAGCCCCATTGCTACAAGGCCGCCAGAAGTTAATCTGCTTATGTGTAAACGTGGTGGCAGCTGAGGTATGTTTAAGAATACTGGTAAGTGTTGCTAGAAACCTACAAATATTTTCCGGGTGTTAACCGCGGGGTGCCAGCTTTGTGGGCCTACCACCCAGCACCCAGCTCTGCGCAGGTCTGGAATAAACCGGTATCTCGTCTCGGTGTGTGAGACTGGCCTATCGCACGCCGGGAAACGAAACCGCCTTTTCGGACACCACCATCAGCAAAGCAGCGACCCCGCTTTGCCTGAGGCTGCTGGGCCTGTCCTCTGGGCGCTGCTCACCACTGGAACGCATCCCGCTGGCGACGGACACGCCGACGGCCGCTAGCGAGAGGCGCGGCCCACCTCTCCGGCAGCCGGAGCCCGGCCTCGGGGACGCAGGTCTCTGCCCAGGCCGAGGCACGGGGCTGCTGCTTTCCCAGGGACGGCTTCAACCGGGAGCCGAGCCGAGCACATCGCCCGCAGGCGGACACCGAGGCGGGCCACAGCGCAGGCTGTAGCAGAGAAGGCGGCGTTGTCCACAGCGTTACCAGACTTTTTCGTTTCTTACTGCGTGCACACCCGCCACACACGCTCCCAAACCGGCCCCGGCACGAACCCCTCGCCCGCGGCCACACGCACACACGGAGACACCCCCCCTCCCCCTTCCGCCAGCAGTTTTGCCGGCCCGGGGAAGGAAGGAAGGCGGGAGACTTTAGGACCCCGCGGCGTCCCTGCCGCACCCGTGCCCCCCTCCCGCCTTTCGTCCTCAGTCCGTCGGTCGGCCAGTCCGTCGGTCAGTCACCCTGCTGAAGGTATGCGAGGCACAAAGCGGGGGTATTGTTTAGGCTCTGTCAGGAGTCAACGAGGCGCAAGCCTGAGGGAAGGAACAAGGCAACCGCAAAGGGAACGCAACTGCCGACCTTTGAGTGAACTATCCTAAGTAACATCTAATTAACATCGACTCGGCATAGCACAAGCCTGCCCTCCGGTAGGGGAAGACCCCTACCCACAGAAGCCCCTTCCTCACGGGGCACGCGCAGTAAAAAAGGAGGACGCTGTCGCCGTGGAGACGAGGCTTGCGGGAACCAACAGGCGCAAGGGCGCCTGCGCCAGCTCTCAAGAAAATAACGGTGACTTGTTGCTCGGAGCGTAGAAATATTTTCCCTGCGTTAACCGAGGCGCGCCAGCTTTGTGGGCCTACCACCGGCACCCAGCTCGGCGCAGGGGCGGAAGAAAAGCCGCCGTCTCGACTCCGTGTGTTTCCCGGCGCTCTGCGCACCGGGTGACGGAACCCGCGTTTGGCACAACAGCCCCGCTGCGCGCGGGCCGCCGCCGCCGCGCGGTGAAAACCAACGAACGCGAACGGCGGGGGAGGTGAAAAACGAAAAGAGAAAAAAACCCCGAACCCAACCGACCCAAACAGAAACCTCCGAAAAGCGCCGCCATCCCCCCTCCCCCAGCCAGCCTCTGCGCCAGGCTCCCTCCCCCGCCGCCTGGGGGGCCGGTTGCCGGGCAGCGGGGCACGCGCGGCTGCAGCCCCCCTTGCCCCCCGCTGCTCCGGGGCGCCGGAGAGTCTCCGGCCGGGGGGGGCCGCACCCACCGGCCTGCGGGTCCGGAGCTGCAGCGCAGGGAGGGGGAGCGCGCGCGCGCGGGGGGGGGTGGCTGAGTGAGTCTGAGCGCGCGTGTGTCGCGGGGGGGGGCGGTGTCTGCAGGATCGCGGGCGCAGACCTTAATATATTTATTTTTAACAACGGCTTGTTTAGCCTGGGGAAGTGGAGGGTCAGGGCACTGCAGTAGCTGCAGCCTGCAGCTGCTTGAAGAATGGTTTTGTGATAAATGATTTAGTCCCAAACAGGATTCCAATTTAAGTTTGCAATTTATTAAACAAATAGAGGCAAGCAAACAGCGCTGGGTGCGCCGGGAGTCTCCGCTCCACCAAGATGCACACCTTCACTTCTTACAGTTCCTTCCTTTATACTTCTCTAGGCTTCGTTTCTTGCCTTTCTCCGCCTTTTTCTTGGAAGATGACTCTTTCTTTAAGTACGTCACCACTTCCCCGGTCTGCGCATGCTTCATCTTTTTCTAGGTGGTCGTCCGGTGGTCGTTGGGAGGAAGATGGTCCTCTTCGTCAGTGCACCCTACATGACCTCTCTGTTTGTGCAGGCGCTCCGTTATTCCACTTATATTATGCTACCTTATTTGGCTATACATTTTCTTGACATTTCTGCGGTTATTTACAACACTGGTTTGCACTAGTATATCAGGAACTAACTTACATATCAGGAGGCTACATAAGCTACACATATCAAGGGAGTTACCCAAACTATACTTATCAGGAAGTTACATAAAGACTGCCACTCCCCTGTTTATGGTCATGCCCTACATATATTCCTTTATTTCAATATAAATGACATTTGCTTCAAGCTTATATTCACTAGATTTTCTTTACACGAATCGCTCATTCCTCACAATCCCCCGTTTTCTTTTTCACCACTGTGATTCGTGTAAAATTTATTTAAAGTTTGTTTGATGGGTATTAACTCGGGTTCCTCTATATGTTTTACCAACATTAAAACATGTTTTCTCTCACTCTGTGTTGGTTCTATTGGAGTGGCTGTAAATTTCATTCCATTAATCGCAGAAGCTACAGCTTGTGAAAGACAAGGAATTAGACATGGTATTATTAACATACCTCCAAACAATCCTAACAAAACGATAATGATTTTTGTTACCCAGTTTCCTGAGAATAAATTTTCCCACGTTGTCCATAGTCCTTGGACATTTATTCCATTCCACGTTTGGACTGGCACATGGGCTACTTTTTTCATTTCTCTTACTAATTCATTGATGGCTTTTCCTTCATCATTTATCTCTAAACAACAATTTGTGAGATTAAATTTTCCACAGACTCCTCCTTCCTGTGCTAGTAAATAGTCTAGTGCGAGTCTATTTTGATATAGGGCTGTACGCATTTTAGTATTTTGTTTAGCCACCAATCCTAGAGCATTACCCGTTTTATTTACAATTATTTCTACTACAGCTTGCAACCTGATTATTCTATTCAACATATAAATGGGGGTCCTATATCCCCAGGACCCATCTTCTGCCCATGTCGCTGGGTCATAATATGCTATTATTCTTTCAGGTGGCCACTCATTATCTTTCCATTTTCCTATTTGTAGCTCTCTTTTTCCCCTTCGGTTGTGAGTTTCTAATGCGTCTGTATATACCAGTACCCCTAGGCGTTCTCCTCGGTTTATAGGTAATAAGAGAAAGCTTGGCCGTATAGTTCCTAACACGCACGCTCCGGTCCAGTTTTTTGGTAATCGGGTATATGCAAATTTTCCACAGATCCAATATTGCCCTTCTGGACTTGACCACCCTTTATCAATAGTGGTTCCGTTGGTCCAATTCGCATGATTTTTACTTATTTCTTGGGCAGTGCCCCATTTATCCTACTTTTGGTAAGTACTATTCCAGTTATATCCCCCTTCACATACTAAATATCCGACTGGTTTACTCCCAGCGTCATTTTGCCAACAGCTTCTTCTTATTATGCTGGTTTGTAATATCCATTGTTGTTTCCTGACCTGAGTTGATATGTTCTAAACATTAGGGTCTGGTATGTTGCTCTCTTGGGCCTCCCAGGGCCAATTCTCTCCTGATTAGTTCCACCACATACATAACAATTAGTTACATTTAGTGACTTAGCAATGTTCTCAGCAAGATTTACAAATAGATTTTTAGCCACTGTGGGAATTTCATATTTCGTTCCTGTTTCCATTTCATGACAAAATGACTTAAATAACAGTCTATGCTGCACCGATTCTCTTTTCTTTCATTTCAATATTAATAACTACACCTGGGTCTTCTCCAGGTCCATATATCTTAAGTCCAATTTTGGTTATTTTTTTCTGTTTCCAAATTTCTAAATTTATAAGGGTTAAATTTACTAAATTACAGGTACAGGTTGTACAATTATGGTCTGTTTGTACCCTTGTGATTGAAGCTTGTAAATCCCCACATTGGCTGTCATATCCCCAGCTTGCAGTATCCTAACATACACAAGACCATCCCCTTCTTCCACATAGGTGTGCTGACTGATATCTCACCGTTTGACTAGGTACATAATCAGGATTTATCTGACATTGACGTCCACCTCCACCTGGGCAAATATATTTTGGTTGATTACTATAGCATCATCTCCACTCTACACTCCCACAATTAATATCCAGATCATCATCTATAATATCGCATGCATCAAAAATTACCGATACTGATGTGCTCAAATTGGCCATATCCTTACTTATTCCAATTAATCTTCCTACTTCCGAATTTGTTTTCATTTCTACCCACTATTGATAAAGAAGTTCCTTTGGATCGTAACAAACAGTATCATTTTCCACCGAGCATTTCTTATATTGTGTTCCATTGTATATACAACTCCCGTTCTGTTTCCCTTTGCACTCGTAATAGGTGTGGTACATTAATGTTTTATTACTTACTCGTCCGTGCTGGGCGGTTCTTATGCACTCGGTGCAATTTTGATTACCTGTCACCAGGTTGGTGAGTCCGAGTAAAATCAGGAGAGGTCCGGTAAGGGATCTCATGGTCGGAGGCATCAGCTACAAGGGGTGCTCGTCCTTGACTGGCCTTACTTGGTCGCGACTGAGAATCCCCACCCGGTCTTGCCCTCTCCCCCTTCTCAAGCGGACTTCTTTATTTCGATGACAGTAATAAATCTTACCCACCAGAAATCTCCTATAGGAGTAGTCTGTCCACACTGAATGCAGAGGAAACTTCAGCTTTGAATTTGAAAACGTCCCTGTTAGCCTCTGTGGGAAATGATATATTTGTTACACAGGTTACACCTAACCCTCAATAATCATACAACATGGTTTACAGAGTGGACATAAACTTAGTCCTGCCCGATAATTGCTTAATGCTATAGTCTTTAATTCGTGATCATTTCTCATACGTTCATTCCCTTTTTAATGTTATTTTTGTGGTTCCAGGTTGTAAAATAACTTTCCAGTCTTTCATGGGTCCTTTTACTCGAGTCGCGTGCGTCCACCCCTTTTCCGCGGTCCAGATGGCAGTATCTGTAGTTAACAATACAACAAAGGGTCCTTCCCATGAAGGAACTAAAGTTTCTTTCTTCCAAGTTTTGATCAGTACCTTATCCCCTGGTTTGAATTGATGGATTGCAAACCCCAAAGGTAGGGTTTGTGCCATTATTCCTATATCTCTTAGTTCTTTCAACCTTTCTCCTAAAATGATAACATATTTCCGAATATTATAATCTTCCACTACATTGTTTCCCTCGGAGATAGGGCATGCCGTATAAAACCTAATATGGCGATAATCCAGTCTCACTGTGCGGTTTGATCCTTATGTTAAGAAGGGCTAGCGGTAAACATTTAGTCCATGGCATCTGTGTTTCAACCATTAGCTTCGCTAGCTCTTGCTTTATTGTTTGGTTTATTCTTTCTATTACTCCCAAACTTTGAGGATGCCATGGGGTATGATATTCCCATTTAATACCTAATGATTGGCACAAGGATTTTATAATTTTAGAAGTAAAGCGAGTGCCTTGATCAGAATCAATATATTGTATTATCCCATACCTGGGGATTAGGTGTTCTAGTAAAATTTTATCACCGTCTGAGCTGTCGCTCTTGCTACAGGATAGGCTTCGACCCATCGTGTTAAATGGTCTACTATAACTAACAAATATTTCAATCTTCCTATTCTTGGTAATTTGGTAAAGTCGACTTGAATCCTTTCAAACGGTCTATAAGCTAGTTTTCTTCCTCCCATGGCCACTTGTTGAAACACGGCCTTATTTGCCCTTTGACAAGTTAAACACCCTTGTGTAATTTGCCTTGCTATTTCAAAAAATTCCAATACAGCCAAACTGTTTAAGGAAATGATCACTTAACACTTTTGTACCCCAATGTGTTTGCGCGTGTAAGCGTTCTAATACCTGCCTAGCGTAAGCTTTTGGCAACATCTCTCGCTCATCAGGTAATGTCCATTTCCCTTGTTCCACTCTAGCTCCTATTTTCTCTAATTTTGCTTGTTCCTCCAGCGTAAACTTTTTCTCCTTTTCCTCTTATCCTCTTCCACTAGTGTCCTCCTTTGTTTGTGTATGATTAATTTTAACAGTTTCAATCCTCAAGGCTGCTTCCTGAGCCTCCTTATCTGCTAAATTATTTCCTCTAATTCGATAATCTAATCCCTTTTGGTGTCCCCTCACATGCACCACGGCTATTTCCTTTGGTTCTCTTAACACTTTTAAAATTTTACTATCAACTCCTGATGTATTAAGTTCTTTCCTTGAGTGTTAATCAAGCCTCTTTCCTCCCAAATTTTTCCAAAAGTATGGACTACTCCATATGCATATTTGGAATCTGTGAATATGGTCCCTCTTCTTTCTTTTAATAATTCCAGGGCCCTACATAAGGCATAAAGCTCACAAGCCTGAGCTGACCATGATGGACTCAGAGGTCCTGATTCCACAAGTTCTAAGTCCTTGTCAATTTTTGCATATCCTGATTTTCTCTTCCCTTCTATTACTTGGGAGGATCCATCTACAAACAATTTTTCTCCTCCCTCCAATTCAATATCTCTAAGATTGAGCCTTACTTTTGTCTGGGATTCTATAACTTCTAAACAATTGTGTTATAGCACTACTGCTTCTGAGGGTTCCCCAAACCGGAACTGAGCGGGGCTCTGGGCAGAGGTGACTCCTAATTCCAAATTAGGTGAATCTATCAAGATGGTTTCATATTTCAGAAGTCTACTATCTGTCAACCATTTCTCTGTCCTCTGTTGGAGGACATTCCTAACATTATGTGGCATATATACCTTTAGAGGTACACTAAAGGTAATTTTCCTAGCTTCCTCTATCAATAATGCCATAGCAACTAGGGCTTGGAGACATGCTGGCCACCCCCTGCTCACCGAATCTAACAATTTGGATAAATATCCCACCAGTGTGTGTGGGTTTTTTGTGGTTTTTTTTTTTTGTTTTGTTTTGTTTTGTTTGGGTTTTTTTTTTTGTTTTTTTTTTTTCCATTCCCTTTTTAGTCTGTGGAGGTCTTAGGATTAAAATACCAGAAACCCGGTCAGGATCTGATTTCTTTTTTTTTCCTTTGCTTAACCAATGTCCCAAATATTTTACTTCTTGCTCTATAAATTGTAATTTCGAGCAGGACACTTTTAATCCCTTTTTCTCTAAAAAATTTAACAATCTAATGGTGGCTTTTCGGGTCTCCTCTTCAGTTTCTCCTGCTACCAGTAAATCATTCACATATTGTAATAATTTTTCCCTCCTCGTGTACTGTAAAACCTTGTAAGATTTTCTTTAAGGTCTGTCCAAACAAATTTGGTGACTCCGTAAACCCTTGTGGTAGCACAGTCCACCTTAATTGTTGTTCTTCGTCCTGTTTCGGGGTCTTCCCATTCAAAGGTAAAATAATCTCTGAACCCCTTATCCAAAAGACAGGCCCAAAAGGCATCTTTCAAATCTATTACACTATACCAAATATGTTTAGGAGACAGGTGACTCAATAAAGTATAAGGATTTGCCACGACAGGGAATTTGGTGATTGTTCGCCGATTCACGGCTCTCAAATCCTGTACCATCCTATATGTACCATCTGATTTCTTTACAGGGAGTATCGGGGTATTGTGGGGTGACATACATGGTTCCAAAGTCCCATTTTTTAGTAATTTATCCACAATAGGTTTTAGACCTCTCCGGCCTTCTATAGATATAGGATATTGTTTAATTCTAATTGGCTTATGAGGGTCTGTTATTTGTACCTTGATGGGTTCCATATCTAATCTCCCAACATCTCCTTCCTTATACCATACTTGGGGGTCAATTTTTTCCTCATCAAGTTGGGTTAAGGTACATAAGTTAATATATAACCGATCTCCTTGGTTCTGAATAGTTAGGTTTAGTTTTAAAATCAAGTCCCTCCCTAATAGGTTATATTCTGCTTCTGGTAATAAAAGTAAATCATTTAAACAAATTTTTGTCTCTGTCTCAATCTCTACTTCTTCTAAGATGGGGACTTTGAAGGGTTCTCCTTTTGCACCTGTTACTGACATCTGGGCTTTTCCTTTTCCTACCCCTTTTGGGAGTTTCTGAATCGTTGACCTTTCAGCTCCAGTATCTACTAAAAATAAAAATTCTTCTTTTTGGGGACCTACTAATAGTTTTATCAAGGGCTCTGTTGATGTTGAGGTCCCCAGAAGATACAGCCCCTAACACCCCTAATCCTCTTTGAACATTTTCTCATCCCATTCCCGTTTACGGCAGTTTTTCTGAACACGTCCCTTTTTGTTACAATAGTAACAGATGGGAGTTGTGGGTCTGTCTTGATGAGATTGTCCCTGGGGTGGCTGTTCTGGTCTCTTATCTTTTTTTCTCTCCCAGCTGAGTCTTACTCCTCTGACTTTCCCTCACTGCTGCTACAAAAATTCTTGCCTCTGCTTCTTGTTTTTCTTCGTCCCTCCTGACATAAACCTTTTGAGCTTCTCTTAGTAATTCTTCCAACCCTCTCTCTTGCCAATCCTCTATATCCACCCAGAGGTACTTCCCGTAAAGGATACAAAGACGCTCTGGGTGCTCAGTTTGGGATCCTCCCCTTAGAGTTGAATTCGACCCTGGGGCCGTAGGGGAAGTCATCAAATTTGGTGACGGTATTTGACGGGTAGCTGGATTATACGGGGGAGGTAAGTGATCTAGGGGGTCCCAATCCTTCTTTTCCTTTTCCATGTGTTGCTCCCCTACGGTCTTATTTTTCCCTACTCCTGTTTTAAGATGAAAAATGCCCACACAGGCCTTTATCCATAAACTAGCATACTCGCTCTCCTCTTGGCAAAACGGTTCCTTAGAATTTACATACAGGTTTAGCGCCTGACAAACCCAATCCTCAAATGACCCAAATAAAGGCCAAAAAAAACGTGGGGTCTCAAGGGGTTCTTTGGCCATTTTACCATACAATATTTAACTAATTTCTCTTTTGTCTTCCCTTTTCCAGGGCCCTTATTATTCCAATGTTTTAACATTATTCCTAATGGAATCTCCGGAGGTATTTTTAGTAATTCGCTCCCTTTCTTCTGGTCCTGGGTTCTCGATTTCGTCTGACCCATCTAGGAATTTTTACTGTGGCAATTCCTACAGCCCTTGGTTACCAAGCAGAGTGTCTTGCAGGGGGTTTCAAACTTCTCACTCACTTATGGATCCTATAAAAATCGCTTCGGTCCTTCACCGGCCAAGTCCCTCGCGGGAGATTGGAACCGCAGTTAGAAGACCTCCACAATCGCTTCGGAACGAGGTTCCGTCTCAGTCACACTCTTACACACACAGGCAACCGAATCCCACCCAACCGAACGGTATACACCTTAAATACTTACAACCCCGTCATCTTCGTTCGGATCTTCGCGCGCAGAATTACGGGCAAAATAAACTGCTGCAGCCGGCAAGGGAGCTCATAAAAAATCAAATTCTTTGCTTGCCCCTATTTGGGTTCAGGATGGTGTTAGTCCCGACCCGATCAGGAGCCACCAAATGGTGGGGCGCCCCTCCTAGATCAAGTCAGTATTCAGGAACCAAGACCATCCCGGACGAGTCCCCAGTTGTGATAAATGATTTAGTCCCAAACAGGATTCCAATTTAAGTTTGCAATTTATTAAACAAATAGAGGCAAGCAAACAGCGCTGGGTGCGTCGGGAGTCTCCGCTCCACCAAGACGCACACCTTCACTTCTTACAATTCCTTCCTTTATACTTCTCTAGGCTTCGTTTCTTGCCTTTCTCCGCCTTTTTCTTGGAAGATGACTCTTTCTTTAAGTACGTCACCACTTCCCCGGTCTGCGCATGCTTCATCTTTTTCTAGGTGGTCGTCCGGTGGTCGTTTGGAGGAAGATGCTCCTCTTCGTCAGTGCACTCTACATGACCTCTCTGTTTGTGCAGGCGCTCCGTTATTCTACTTATATTATGCTACTTTATTTGGCTATACATTTTCTTGACATTTCTGCGGTTATTTACAACACTGGTTTGCACTAGTATATCAGGAACTAACTTACATATCAGGAGGCTACATAAGTTACACATATCAAGGGAGTTACCCAAACTATACTTATCAGGAAGTTACATAAGGACGACCACTCCCCTGCTTATGGTCATGCCCTACATATATTCCTTTATTTCAATATCAATGACATTTGCTTCAAGCTTATATTCACTAGATTTTCTTTACACAAATCGCTCATTCCTCACAGTTTCAGGGACAATGGAGCTTTTCTTAGTAGCGGGAAGAGCAAGAAACCTCCACAAATTACAGCTGGGAAGGTTCTGTCTGGATGTGAGAAAAAATAATCCTCACTGAGAGGGTAGTCTTGTGCTGCAAGAGATCACCCAGAGGGAGTCTGGATTATCCCATGGCTTTGTGTTTCAAGGAGCAGCTGGTGAGGGTGGAGAGCCATCAGTGAAGGCATAGAAATGCCAGGGTGAGAGCTAGGTGGGAAAGCAAGATGGCTGTCAGCAAGCTGAAGGGAAAGAGGTGAGGCATGGGACAGTGTAGGGCAGCCTGCATAGAGATGGCCAAGGGTTCTAGCAAGACCGAGAGGTCCAAAAGGACTGAGGTCTTTGTCGTCTTGACTATAGCAGCTGTCTCTACCACCAGGGCCAGTGAGACAAAACTTTATTCTTCTCTTCTCAGAAACTGCCTTCCCAGGACCTGGGCTCAGGGTTTGGCCTTGCCTGCTTCATAAAACGAACCAAGGGTTTTCTCAGCATTACAGCCACCTGTGCAGTGCCCTTGCCTACCTGCAGTCACCGTCTCCAAGTATCTGCTCTAATGAGTCAATGAGGAGCCTTTGGCAGTAATGGGTCTCATTAAGTCCCATTAATGCTTCAAGGTATTTTGGGGTTTGCTTCTGGCTTTGACTTCTTGAGAGGTTTGTTCAGTCTTCTCCCAGTATCTGAGGTTCACGGACTGAGCCCCAAATACACCATGGGGCTCCTTAAAACACAGAAAGCCCTAACAAGTCATGCCTCTTCCTGTAACGTTCTCCACGTCTGCAAGACTCGTATAGCTAATCTGAGTTGTTTCATAGCATGGTTAAGAAGGAAGATTTCAAAGTGCACCTAATAAAGTTATTTTTAATTTTAAAGGCGGTATTTTGTTAATTTCAGTTTAAAGAAGTGATAGAAGCATTATCCAACTGATATGGATCCTGAGTGTCAGGAGCGTCTCCTGAGGAGGTCTGGACAGGTAGGAAAAGCAGTCCCTTGAGATCTGACACTGGGTGGACAACCTTGCTCCTCACCTCCCCAGACTCCCCACCTGTCGTTGGCCACCTGGGATTTACATCACTTTCCCTTCATCAGACTTCTCTGAACTCTGGGAGCTGAATGTTAGAGCTCCATTGCACCATCTCCCACCCACTTTCCTTAGAGGACTGGCTGCACACAGGCACAGAAGGATGTTTCCCATTTGCAAGCAAAGCAAAGTAAAGCACGATCAAGTGTCTTAAGCAATAAAACACTCCTCAACCATATACTAAGTACAAGCTGCCTCTAATGAGGTCGCCTTTCTACAAGGGATGATCTTACGAGAAATGTTTTAGATAGATAGATAGATAAAGGTAGATACAATTAAAAGAGTTGGCTAAAGATACCGTTATACTACTGAAAGACAGGCAGGCTTTTAGTCCCTGAAGCTCAAAGCAGCAGTGTGGGTGGGAAGTATCTGAATGAACAAAGAGTAAGGGAAGGAGAACAATGGAAAGGGCCTTTGTCTAGACAGTCTGCTGAAAACATTACTTCAGAAATGGTCATTGTATCAGCACAGGTGAAAATATATGAAAGATTAGAATTATTAACTACAAAAGACATTAACCACTTGATCCAGTGTGGCCTGGCAGCAAAGGCAGCCAGCAGTGTCCTGAAGTGTATAAAGAGGAGCCTCGCCAAAAGAGTGAGGGAAGTGGTTGTCTCCCCATGCTCATTGCTTGTTAGACCACCTGTAACCAATTATATCCAGTTTTAGGGCCCCAGTTCAGGTGTACTGATCTGGCTGGGATGGGGTTACCTTCCTTCATAGCAGCCTGTGTGGTGCTATGTTTTGCATTTGTGCCTTAAACAGTGTTGATAACACACCAGTGTTCTGGCTATTGCTGAGCAGTGTTTGCACAGTGTCAAGGCCGCCTCTGCTCCCTCCCAGTGAGTGGGCTGCAGATGGGCAAGAACAGCTGACCCCAACTGACCAAAGGGATACTCTCTAACGTACGACGTTGTGCTGAGCAATAAAAGCTGGGACAGAGGAAGAAGGAACTAGAATATTTTTGTTACAGGAATCACTTCCTAGTTCACATGCAATCCATTGCATAGCATTAGTAAAAGGCCTTAGACCTTCATAAGCGGTGAACTTCCACCTAGCTACTGATGAAGTTCTACTGAACTCTTACTTAGTCGCGTGAGGGAAGGCCCTGAAACTGGTGTAAATTAGAAAGATAAGATAGCCACATCCATCAGCAGAGGTTGCCTCATCGAGAAAAGAAAAAGAACGGCCCGCTTGGAGACAGTGAAAGGATCCAATGAGGAAAAAGGAGACCCCAGACCCAAATACTCCAACTGGACTAAACCGTCTCACAAGGGGAGGGGAGCTTAGACTGTAAGGGTATAATTGTCCAGAGAGTCTCTGGTTCGGGGTCCGTCTCCAGAGGCACTCAGCTCAAGCTGTTCTTCACCACTGTACTGCTTAATAAATTCAACTGGTATACGTCATGTCAGAGATTCTGCTTCAGGAAACCTAGGGTTGAGCCTGAGGGAAGAGAAAGCACCCAAGAGAGACTCTGTGTGTGTGTGTGTGTGTGTGTGTGTGTAGAGTCGAAAGGCGCACACGTCGGCTCACTGGAGTCTCCTGCTGCAAAGGGACTCCAGACCCAGCAGTTAAAGTCTCGGGTGGTGTGTGTGCAACTCCTTGATTGGTGTGTGAATGCTCAGGCAGCGGCTTCTCCATTAACGTTTTTTCATTCAAAGAGTCTTCTGTGTGGAGACTGGCTGGGCATCATTTTTGCTTGTGGGAGGTGGTGAGTGGTTGCCTTTGCGTTGCTTGTTATTATTATTGCTTGTTGATTTTTAAAAAATCTCTTTCTTTCACCTGCTAAGCTGTCTTTATCTTGACCCACAACTTTCCGTGCTTTATTTCTTCCTGTTCTCTCTCCTGTCCCAGTGGGGAAGGGGAGGAAAGAGTGAGCGGCTGCGTGGCTGCCGGGCTATTGGCCAGAGTCAATCCACCACATCAAGGAAGACGTTGACAACTGGGAGTGACTTCAGTGGGAGGCTGCCAAGATGCGCAGGGGCTGCAGCACTTGCCTGGGGAGCAGAAACTGAGGGAAAGGGCTGCCTTCGGCCTGGGAAAGGGAAGGTCTGGGGAACCTCATAGCAGCCAGCCAGTCCCTGCAGGGAGGTTTTCAGGAAGATGGAGCCAGTCTTGTCACCGTGGTGCTTGGCAGGACGATAATAGACGATAGTCAAATGTTGAAATAAGGAATGTTGAGGCTGGAGATAGGGACAATCTTTCTCTCCATAAGGGCATCCAAACATTGAAGCAGGTTTCCCAGAGATGTTTTCCTGTCTTTGTCCTTGGACATTTTCCAGCCCCCATGTGGCAAAGCCTTGAGCAAAGTGGTCTGACTCCGTAGCCGATTCTGCTGTGAGCATGAGGTTGGACTGGAGACCTACTGAGGTCCCATTCAGGAGAGTGGAAAACTAAATGATGCTGTGGTTCCTTCCTCTCTAGGTGTGCCCTTGATGACAGTAGGGAAAGCTGTCAGGTTCCCCGTGACCATGGAAGTAAGTCAGATGCTGGCATAGTCAGATCAGCTGAAGTTGTCTTCTCCTCCTCCAGGCAGTGTTGCTCAGATGCAGGACTGCTTCACAGGTATCCCCAAACAGCCCTGGTTATTTCCTTTGCTTCACCGTTCATTCCCTTTTCATTCTTTTCCCACCTCTCAAGTCCTGCTCTTTAACCATCCTTATCCCCACCCATGCAAAAAGCCAAGGACTTTTCACTGTTTATCCAGTGGCCCTGCATTTGCTCACTTTGAACCCTCCTTTGGTGTCTCTGCGGTGGTTACTGTGGTGCTTTCTACCTCGCATTGCAACTCAACTTAACGCCAGTACTCTTTTCTTCTCTGTAGTGTCCTGCAGCTACTTAAGTTCTGATCTTGTTAGAGGCACCACGACTCAGGATGGCCGTTGGCACGCATACTTTAAAAGCTGGACTGTTGGAGGTTCAGTCCAGAGGGACCTTGGCACACCTGGGATTTGGCCAGCAGAAACCTCAAGGTTTTGAAGGAAAAGCTCAGAAACAACTCCATGCAGCAGCATGGACAGGGACCTGACTGACTAAGGAGTGTCCTGAGGTGAAGTATCTGGGAACTGTGACAATGCCATATGAGTCAGTGGTTCTCACATTTCGAAAGGAGAGTGGAGTGTCTGGAGGAGGTCTGCCAACTTGAAGTGAAGGGCCTAAAGGATGAGCTGTGGGGAGAGTCTGAGGGAGCTGGGTGTCTGTAGCCTGCTGAAGTGGAGGCACGGGTTTACCTAGCAAGAGCCTGCACCTGCCTGGAGGGATAACGGAGCCAACCTGTTCTCTGCAGTCACCATTGATACGACAGAAGGAACAGCCACAAGCTGCCTCTTGGGAGCTTTAGGCTGAACCTCAGGAAAAATAAAATGGACTAGGAGGAGCGTTGCCATGATCTCCACCTTTGGAGCTCTTCAAGTTTCAGCGCCGCAAAGTCACGGCCAGCCTGGAGGCTGGACTAGAGACCCCCTCGCAGCAGTCTCTTTCCCAACAGGCCTGTGCCTTGCCACATGTCATATGAGAAGAGACTAAGCTGGAGGAGAGGGTCTCTACATCACAGGACAATTCAGGGTGGAAGGAGGGTCAGGAGGTCTCTGGTGTTGCACTGGCTCCAAGCAGGGCCAGCTCTGAGGTCAGACCAGCTTGCTCGCTAAATGCCAGAATCCGGAGAAAGAGTTTACACATGAACCAGGCATCTGTGCCGCCGTTACAGAAATGGAGACAAGGCCTTTGACCAGCTCCCTGAACACAGCTATTGGTACGTCATGCCCCCTGAGAACATCCATCCTCCCGGGAACATCCATCTTCTTGTCCAAAGGAGTGGGATCCTTATGCAACTATCCTGCCATATCTCCAGACCATGGGGTGCTTTACACTGTAAACAGAACTGAAGGAAAGCCTCTGACTTGGGTACGGTCAACTGAATTGCTAAAAGAGGGCAAGATGGAGGGATCTCGGAGCTTCCAGGTTCTTCCTGAAGATAGAAGGCCTCAGATATAGGAACAGAAGATAACAGTTTTGAACTAGCCTAGGCTTTAGATCATTTCACATGTGATGGCTCTGCTCCATCCTTTCAGTCATTGGCACCCAGAAACCTCATCTGCTTTTCCTTCCTCTCCTCCCAAAAGCTGATCAAGTGATGGGAAGAAAGGAAGGAGAAAGGCCCTAGGCCTCTGTGACTCACCTGGGCTCTGGCACTTGGAGGGCCACAGTGTCATCCATTGTACACCCCATAAAGAATCAAGCTGGGAAGTGACTCTTCACGTACAAGTGAACAAGGTCGATGGACAGGCAAGGCTATGTCTGGAGACCAGTACACCTAGAGCATCGATCAAGCTGGGGCTGAAACTCAGGCCTGGTCTTCAATGGTCTCCTGGGCCCATGGACAGAGGTGTGGATGGAGGCCCCAGGTGAGGCTGATTAGGGTCCTGAAGGCCTGTGGATGCTCTCAGGGCCCTGACACTGCCCCCATGGGATCCCACCTGCCAGTGCCCTCAGTAGGCCAAGTTCTCATTCCCGCATGTGCAGGGTCTGTGCTCGGCTACTCTCCTTCCCCGCTTCTGTGCAGATCTGGGAGACCACAGTTTCATGCTGACTACAACCAAGGCTGAAACTGGTCTTCCCACCCCTGACCAACTTTTCCTCTTTTGGGAGTACAAGGTCCAGGTGAGCCTCAGACTGGGTGGCACAGTTAGAAGCTGACCCACACACAAGATCCCGCCTAACCTGTTGCATGTCCCATAGAGAACATCCACACATCTGACCTGCTCTGGTAGCAAGCAGGGCATCCTCCACTTCTCGCCTTCCCTGTTAGTCTCACCTAAAGATGTTGTATCTCCGTCAGTCACAAAAGCTGTGGGAGCTGTCCTTTTCCGTCTTGGCTCTTGCTCCCCTAACGTCACAGCTTTGCGATGGCATGTTGTCCTCCTGCTGTCTGTGCTCCAGGCTGTGGGCTTTGGTGCACATTAGGCCTGTAGCACCTCAGATGTGGCACCAGGGCCAAGGGCAGATTTGTCACATGGACACCTGATACCAAAAGATTGGCCCTCTTTGTGTGGAAAGGCTTCACAGCCGATGTGTGCTGGAGTGGATGGCAGGAGGCAACATAATGATGAAGGAGGTTCTCACAACGAGAGCAAAAGCTGCAGTCCCCAAGACCAGACAGAAAACGGCCTTGGGCTGTGCAGCCCTGGCAGGAGAGGGGTTTGTTGTCCCAGGTGACACTTGCAGCAATGAGTGGGGCCTGTGACAGAGGTGAAGCCGATCTCCAAGAAGGACAAGCTGCTGCTGAGAAAGTCCCCGGGGGAGGACAGCCTGTCATCCAGCCACACTGTGGACATCATGCTGGGGGCTGACTGGCTAGATAGCAGCTCTGCAGAGAAGTACCTTAGGGTCCTGGAGGGCAAGCAGCTGAGCATGAGCCAGCCATGCAGCCTCGCAGCAAAGGCCAGCAGCCTCCTGGGCTGCATTAGGAAAAGCATTGCCGGCAGATGGAGGGAAGTTAACCTTCTCCTCCACTGAGCACCGGTGGGCCACATCTGGAGTGCTGTGTCCAGTGCTGGGCTCCCCAGTGCAAGAAAGTTGTTGACCTGCTAAAGCAAGGCTATCAAAGGGCCACAAAGCTGATTTAAGGGACCGCAGCATCTTCCATAGGACGGAAGGCTGAGAGGTCTGGGACTGTTAAGCCTGGAGAAAAAATTGCTCAGGAGTGTGGAGTAATAAGGCACGGACTGTGGCAGGGCTTCAGGCCAAAGACCTTTATTGTTAGCGTAGCGTGCTTTTTACACAAATACAGCCCGTTCACGCACCTAAAAGTGCTACCCGGTTGGCTATTGCTTTAAGTCCACGCGACTCTCACAGAGGCAGGATTGGTCGCCTCTGTATGTCCACGCGCTCCTTTGCTTCTTCTTAGTTGTTTACCACAGCTCCTTCTCTTCAAGGTTGAGCCCTGCAGGTGTCCGGCTGTTTACCAGCTTCTCAATGCCACAGCTCCTTCTCCTTAAGGTCGAGCCATGCAGGGTGATCCCAATATCACCCCCTTTTTGTTTATCTATAAACAAAACCTGATGGTTCATTCGCAACCCGAGGACTGTGAGGAAGATGGACCATCTGTACATTCTTCTATCGTCCTGCACCACGAACTCAGCCCAGCAGTCGGTAGGTGCCAGCTTTACATGGGCGTCCCCACGGAGGCAACGGTGGCCTTGCCGTACACCGGCCCACTGCCCTTTGGGAAATCCCGGTATTTATACATTTGCAGAGGAACGAGTTTCGACACACGTGGCCAGCGAGTGTCAGAACACGCCTTGGTTGCCACCTTTCAACACAGAGAGCCTATGGCATACGCGCCTGCTGGCCAGACGTGCTGCACGTGCCCCAGCCACCCTGTCTGTTGGTTCGTAGGCTTTGTTCACGCGGCACATTACCGTAATCCAGCAGTCACATATCAACCATGCTCAAGCCAATAGCAGAATGTTATAAGGCAAACAAAATTGTGAATTGTGCTTTATATTCCTCCGTTACTGCATGTCTTCCCCATCCTCCCCTAACCTTGATCAACTTTCTTATCTCTTGGGCTGTTTTCTCTCACCCAGCATAGTATCTGTTTCTTACCCAGCCATCCATTTTCTGATATTCTAACTGCAGTTTTCTCACAGGCCAAAATTCCATCTGTTAACCCCTCCGTATGTATACGATAATTGGCGATAATTTCCATTTCTGCCGACAAGCTAACTATTGCTTTTTCTAGCTGAGATAAACGTCTGAGTCCCAAACAGGATTCCAATTGAAGTTTACAATGTATTACATTATATACATTAACCACTCTGCTAGACTTAGGCTTGCGGTCATACAAGGATACGTAGGACAGAAGGTTACACTTCATCACACGAATCAGATGAACATATTTCACATAGCTGTACTACTCCTCGTGATGGGAAAAGCGCCCGTACAAAGCTATGATAACCTTTATTATATCTCACCAAGGGATTTGTAGTTATAGAGTGCTTTGCCCTAAAAGCTTTCCATGTTCCTCTAATGATACCGCTAATTTCAGTCTGATTAATTATCTGTGTTATAAATGATTTAGTCCCAAACAGGATTCCAATTCAAATGTACAATTTATTAAGCGAATAGAGGCAAGCAAACAGCGCTGGGTGCGCCGGGAGTCTCCGCTCCACCAAGACGCACGCGGTACAGCTCCTGTTCCTGGTTTATATCCTGTCCGTTAATACATATTCATGAACAGGCGTGTCTTCTTTGGCGCATGCCCTCTTCTCCTTCTAGGATCTTCTCGAATCTTCCTCAGCGTGATCCTGTTCGCTAATACATATTCATGAACAGGCGTGTCTGCTAATACATATTAATGAACAGGCGTGTCTTCTTCAGCGCGTGCCCTCTTCTCCTGCTAGAGTCTCCTTGAATTTTCCTCGGCGTGCCCCCAGGATGACCCCAAACCGTATGCATGCACTTTCTTTACACAATACTATGCGGTCAGTGGTCAAACTGGTTTGAGCTGATATACCAGCCAAGTAGTTTAACTTTCTCCTGTAAAATACCCCTTTTTATGGTGCAGGAGAAATCCATAAAAGTCCAGAAGGTTACACTTCATCACACGAATCAGATGAACATATTTCACAATCCCCCATCTTTTTCTTTATAGTATTGATTCGTGTTTTCGTTTCCAACTGAGTACTGCAGATATCTGCATTCCTTGTATAACCGAGTAGATTAATCTAGTAACAATTCCCCACATATCCCCAATACAACTATCCCGATTTTAGTAAGCCAATCACCACCCATAAAATCTCCCCAAAATCCTCCTAGATTGATTCCATTCCAAGTTTATCTCTCAGGAGGCCATTCGTTATACACCTGGACTCCTAGTCGCTCTCCCTAATTTATGGGTAACAGGAAAAAACTAGGTTTTATTGTTGATTACACGTACGGGCTGTACAATTAGAAAAGGTCCTCAGTTTTCCCATTTTTCTGGGGTAAACCCCAGCTGGACTTGTTCCAATATTGACTACAGTTATTTGCCGTAGTCAGAGTCAAGGAACTCACCCCAAGTAGAACTAGAAGAGGTCCGGTCAGGGCCATAGTGGTCGGCGGTCACAGCCCAAAGGGGTTGCAGCCCTTGGCAGACCCTTTTTAAGCCGCAACACCAGTTCCCCTCCGGTCTTGCCCTCTTCCTTCCTTTAAGGGGGTGCTTTCTTAGTACCCAAATTAATTGAGCACTGCTTGTGAAGGCCAGAGCTTTGCTAGATCAGTGGTTTGTCCAGACCTGAGCACTTGCCCGAGCCTGGCGATCCTCTTTATTTGCAAGGCTTTATGGCTACAGAAAACTGCCAGTTAGCCTGCAGTTCTTACAAATAAACACCACCTTCTACACCAAGGACAAATTCTAGTTCCAGCTCCTTTTTCCTGTTCTTCTTTTGCCAACAACTCCTTCCGATGATACTCGTTTGGAGTACCCATTGTTGTTTCCTATTACCCTTTCCCATTGTTTTCCAAACTTGGGGATTACTTATATTGCTCTCCATAGCTTCCCATGGCCATCGTTCACCTCGATTTGTTCCACCACAAACGTAACAATTAGTTATATTCAATGACTTAGCAATGTTTTCAGCAAGATTTACAAGTAGATTTTTAGCAACTGTGGGAATTTCATGTTTCACTCCTGTTTCTATTACAGGAGTAGCCGCAATAAAATTCCCACAGCAATTTAGTCAGATGTGACCTTCCACTCCTTCCCTGGACCTTTCACTCGTGACACATGTGTCCATCCTTTTTCAGCAGTTCTCACAGCTGTTTCTGTAGTGAATAAAACAAGGAAAGGTCCTTCCCAGAGGGGAGATAGGTTTCCTTCTTTCCATGTTTTTATCAGAATTTTATCTCCTGGTTCTAACTGATGAATTGCAAATCCTAAAGGTGGTGTTTGGGCCACCATCCCAATCTCTCTTCATTCTTTTAATCTTTTTCCAATGGTAATTATATCTTGTTGGATACTATGATCCTCAATTACATTGTTCCCCAGAGGCATTCCTTGAAAATAAGGCATGCCATAGAACATTTCATATGGCGATATTCCAGTCTCACTGTATGTTTTTGTTAAGTGCCAATGGTAAACGTTTCGTCCAGGGCATTTGTGTCTCAATCATTAATTTAGCCAATTGTTGTTTTATTGTTTGATTCATTCTTTCTACCTTCCCTGAGCTTTGTGGGTGCCACAGAGTGTGGTATTCCCACTGAATACCTAATGATTGACATAATAGTTTTATTATTTTAGAAGTAATGTGTGTGCCCTGGTCAGAATCAATGTACTGGATTATCCCATATCTAGGTATCAAATGTTCTAATAAAATTTTTACCACCATCTGTGCCGTAGCTCGTGCTACAGGGTACGCTTCTACCCACTGTGTTAAATGATCTACTATTACCAATAAATATTTTATCCTCCCTACCTTAGGCAATTCAGTGAAATCGACTTGTACTTTCTCAAAAGGTCTGTAAGCTGTTTTTCTCCCTCCCGTGGCTGCTTGTCGAAACACTGTCTTATTTACCTTTTGACAAATTAAGCAACCTTGTGTAATTTGCTTTGCTATTTCAAAAATTCCAATACAACCAAATTGTTTAAGAAAATGATCACTTAACGCTTTTGTACCCCAATGTGTTTGTGCATGCAAACGTTCTAATAATCGCCTGGTGTAGGCTTTTGGCAGCATTTCTCGCCCATCGGGCAGTGCCCATTTTCCTTGTTCTAATTTAGCTCCTATTTTCTTCAATTTTGTTTGTCCTTCTGGGGTAAACTCCTTCTCTCTTTCCTCTCGTCCTTCTTTGCTGGTGTCCTCCTTTGTTTGTATGACATTAATTTTGGCAACTTTAGTCCTCAAGGCTGCTTCCTGGGCCTCTTTAGCTGCTAAGTTATTTCCTCTAGTTCGGTAATCACCAAAAGTCCCTTTTGGTGTCCCCTCACATGTACCACTGCTATCTCCTTTGGTTCTCTTAACGCCTTTAAAATTTTTACTATTAATTCTTGATGTATTAAATTCCTCCCGTGAGTATTAATCCAACCTCTTTCTTCCCAAATTTTTCCAAAAGTGTGGACCACCCCATATGCGTATTTAGAATCTGTAAATACAGTCCCGCTTCTTCCTTTTAATAATTCCAGGGCCCTACATAGGGCATACAGCTCACAAGCCTGAGCTGACCATGATGGACTCAGAGGTCCTGATTCCACAATTTCTAAGTCCTTATTAATTATTGCATATCCCGATTTTCTCTTCCCTTCTACCACTCGGGAGGAGCCATCTATAAACAGCGCTTCTCCATTTTACAACTCAGCATCTCTTAGATCTGGTCTCACCTTAGTCTGGGTCTCAATTACCTCTAAACAGTTATGTTGTAATTCCTCTGATGGTTCTCCAAACAAAAATTGTGCTGGACTCTGAGCAGAAGTCACCCTCAGTTCTAAGTCAGGGGAGTCTATTAGTATTGCTTCATACTTTAGGGTCCGGCTGTCCGTTAACCATTTTTCCGCTTCTTGTTGTAAAACATTTCTGACATTGTGTGGGGTATACACTTTTAAAGGAGCACTAAAGGTAATCTTCCTAACTTCCTCTATTAATAATGCTGTAGCAACCAAAGCTTGGAGACAAGCAGGCCATGCTCTGCTTACTGGATCAAGTAACTTAGAACAATGCCCCATGGGTTTTTTGGATTCCTGCCCAGTCTTGAGTAAGAACTCCATATGCTGTCTGGCTTGATGTATTCACAAAGAGATAGAAAGGTTTTTCTAGATCTGGGAGGCTCAATACAGGTGCTTGTATTAATGCCCTTTTTACTTCCTCAAATCTCTGATCAACTTCAATAAACCACTTAAGTTGGTTATTAGTTAATTTTTCATATAAGAATTTTACTTTATCACTATAATTTTCAAGCCATGGTCTACAATATCCTACTAATCCCAGTATTTGCCTAATTTCCGTTTTAGTCTGTGGGGGTCTTAAGGATAGAATCCCAGATACCCTATCAGGATCTAACTTCTTCCTTCCCTTACTCAGCCAATGTCCTAAATATTTTACTTCTTGTTCTACAAACTGTAGCTTTGATCGGGACACCTTTAATCCCTTTTCCCCTCGAAAATTTAACAATTTAATGGTGGTTTTTCGGATCCCCTCTTCAGTTTCTCCTGCTACTAATGAATCGTCCACATATTGCAATAATTTTACCTCCTTAGGTATTGTGAAATCTTGTAGAATTGTTTCTAAAGTTTGTCCAAATAGATTTGGTGACTCCGTAAACCCTTGTGGTAACACAGTCCATCTTAATTGTTGTTTTTGTCCTGTTTCGGGGTCCTCCCACTCAAAGGCAAAATAATCTCTGGATGCCTCATCCAGAGGACAGGCCCAAAAAGCATCTTTCAAATCTATTACACTATACCAAGTATGTTTGGGAGATATATGACTCAATAAAGTATAAGGATTTGCCACCACAGGGAATTTAGTGATTGTTCGCTGATTTACAGCTCTTAAGTCCTGCACCATCCTGTATGACCCGTCCGGCTTTTTTACGGGAAGAATGGGCGTGTAACGAGGTGACATACATGGTTCTAGGGTTCCTTTTTCCAAAAGTCTGTCAACTACAGGTTTTAATCCTTTTCGACCCTCCATAGGTATAGGGTATAGCTTGATTCTAATTGGGCGGTGCGGATCTATTATTTGAACGCTTATGGGGTTCATTTTGTCTTTCCAGTTTCCCCTTCCTTATACCACACTGAGAGGTTAATAGCTTCTTCATCCTCTTGTGTTAAAGTGTATAATTTAATCTGCAATTTGTCCCCTTGACTCTGAATGCTCAAGTTTAACTTCAAAATCAAATCCCTTCCTAATAAATTGTATTCCGCTTCAGGGAGCAAAAGTAAATCATTAAGACAAATTTTCTTTTCTGTTTCTACTTCTACATCTTTCAATATATTTACTTTAAAAGGCTCTCCTTTTGCTCCTGCTACTGACACGTAACTCTTCCCTTTTTCTATTCCTTTTGGAAGTTTTTGAATGGTTGACTTTTCGGCCCCTGTATCCACTAAAAATAAAACTTCCTCTTTATGGGGACCAATCAATAATTTTATCAAGGGCTCTGTTGATGTTGAAGTCCCCAGAAGATAGAGCCCCCGACACCCCTAATCTTCTTTGAACATCTTCTCATCTTGTTCCCGCTGACGGCAGTTCTTCTGAACATGTCCCCTCTTGTTACAGTAGTAACAGACGGGAATTGTAAATCTTCCTCGATAAGGCTGTCCCCGGGGTGTCTGCTCTATTCTTTTTTCCCTTTTCTCTCCAGGAGTCGTCTTATTTTTCTGACTTTCCCTTACTGCTGCTACAAAAATTTTTGCTTTTGCTTTTTGTTTTTCTTCGTCCCTCCTAACATAGACTTTCTGGGCTTCTCTAAGTAACTCCTCTAATCCTCTTTCTTGCCAATCCTCCAATTTTTCTAATTTCCTTCTTATATCCCCCCAGGATTTAGCTACAAATTGTGTTCTAAGGAGTGCGGTCCCAGCCACTGTATTCGGATCAATTCCAGAATACATTGGTAGGTTTTTCCTCAACCTCTCCAACCATTCTGTTGGAGATTCGTCTTTCCCTTGTTGTTCATTAAATGCTTTAGTAATGTTTTGCCCTCGGGGAACCGCTTCCCTTATTCCCTGTATGATTAACGTTCTCAAATCCCTCATATTTTGTCTTCCTGGGGGTTGTTGATGATCCCAGTGGGGATCCACATTTGGCCATTTCTGATCTCCCGGGGGTCCTGCCTGACTCTGTCTTTCCCAAATTCTCATTCCAGCTTGTCTAATCATTCCCCTTTCCTCAACAGTGAATAGGATCCCTAAAATGGACTGTATTTCTTCCCAGGTATAAGTATTGGGGCCTAGGAATTGGTCCAATTTTTCAGCTACTCCGAGGGGATCATCTAATAGGGTCCCCATTTCTTTCTGGAAATTTCTCACGTCTGTGGTATTTAATGGGACTGCCACAAACCCCATGCCTCCCTGATTGCCTCCGAGGGGTACTTCTCGTAAGGGATATAGAGAAGCTCCCTCAGATACAGCAGTCCTACTTCTCGTACATGCAGCCGGAGGTCGATCTAATTCCGGTGCTGTTGGTGGTGGAGACAGGGGCAACGGTGGTACAGAGAGAGGTACTACGGCCACCGGAGGGGGAGCCGCCGCCGGAGATGGATTATTAGAACATGGAGGCGGTAGGTTATCCAGTGGCTCCCATTTATCATCTTTTTCCTTTTCACTTTTCCCCTCTTCTTCTTCCTCAAACTTTTCATCTGTTTTTAATGTAAGTATTGAGGCTGGAAAAGAATGTAAAGTTCTGTCCCATAATCCTGCATAATCACTTTCCTCCTGACTAAAAGGTTCCTTTGAATTAACATCTATATTTAAGGCCTGGCAGACCCAGTCTTCAAAAGATCCAAAAACGGGCCAAAAGACATGTGGTCTCAAAGGTTCTTTTGGCCATTCTACCATACAATATTGAACTAATTTTAATTTACTTTTTCCTTTTCTGGGGCCCCTATCATTCCAATTTTCAATCATTATTCCTAGTGGACTCTCCGGAGGTATTTCTAGTAATTCGCTCCCTTTCTTCTGGTCCTGGGGTCTCGATTTCGTCTGACCCATCTAGGAATTTTTACTGTGGCAATTCCTACAGCCCTTGGCTACCAGTAAGAGTGTCTTGCAGGGGGTTTAGGACCTATCACCCACCCACGAATCCTATAAAAATCACTTCGGTCCTTCACCGGCCAAGTCCCTCGCGGGAGATTGGAACCGCGGTTAGAAGACCTCCACAATCGCTTCGGAACGAGGTTCCGTCTCAGTCACACTCTTACACACACAGGCAACCGAATCCTACCCAACCGAACGGTATACACCTTAAATACTTACGACTCCGTCGTCTTCGTTCGGATCTTCGCGCGCAGAATTACGGGCAAAATAAACTGCTGCAGCCGGCAAGGGAGCTCATAAAAAATCAAATTCTTTGCTTGCCCCTATTCAGGTTCAGGATGGCGTTAGTCCCGACCCGACCCGATCAGGAGCCACCAAAAGGTGGGGCGCCCCTCCTAGATCAAGTCAGAATTCAGGAACCAAGACCATCCCGGACGAGCCCCCAATTGTTATAAATGATTTCGTCCCAAACAGGATTCCAATTCAAATTTACAATTTATTAAGCGAATAGAGGCAAGCAAACAGCGCTGGGTGCGCCGGGAGTCTCTGCTCCACCAAGACGCACGCGGTTCAGCTCCTGTTCCTGGTTTATAACCTGTCCGTTAATACATATTCATGAACAGGCGTGTCTTCTTCGGCGCATGCCCTCTTTTCCTGCTAGAGTCTTCTCGAATCTTCCTCGGCGTGCCCCCAGGATGACCCCAAACCTTATGCATGCACTTTCTTTACACAATACTATGCGGTCAGTGGTCAAACTGGTTTGAGCTGATATACGAGCCAAGTAGTTTAACCTTCTCCTGTAAAATACCCCTTTTTATGGTGCAGGAGAAATCCATAAAAGTCCAGAAGATTACACTTCATCACACGAATCAGATGAACATATTTCACACCTCTAAGTATGGATCTGCATGTGGCCCACAATCTAGTAATGTTTCTTGCATATGGACCACCCCTGATCATAAAAGACGTTTTAAACAATGGGTGAAGAGACCCCATTATACCATGTCATTGGAACCAGACAGGCTATGGAATTGTATAAACAAGATAAATTGTTACAATATGGATGATTATCTATGGATACCGTTTGCCTCAGACCTCCATCACGCCTTAAGAAGTATATGCCTGTGCCACAATTACAGTGCTCCAATCCCTAGCTTACAGACAGCATGTCAGATAGAATCCTCTAAACACATGGCTAGTAAATGTAGGATTCCTTCCCAACATTATAAAAAACGGATGCAAGACTCATGAGCCAGTAGTAAAGAGCACAAGTACCACTCTAATGTATCCTGCACTGCTTGAGACCGTATGGGTATGTTCTAATGAAGAGATATCAGATTACAGTCAACCCTATTGGGATGGGTTAGAATGCACTTTAGGAATTCCACAAGTTTATCTCCCATAATAGCTTTTAATCATACTCAGGAGTCATTCACTGTAGTCATTAATGAAACCAAGAGGGTACAGAACAAAGAGAAATGTATTGCCCTCCGTGTCACGGCCAAGCTATTATACAGCAGGGATGAGAGTAAGCTTAGCAATGGGATTGTTTTGGACTTCTTCGGCTGTGATAATTGAAAATTGATTATATCTAGAAAATCTACCATGGCAAGGAGAGACTCTAGCTAATTGTATGCAGCCAGCCAGCAAGGCTAAGCAACACCCAGCTTGTACCCACGAGCAGCCTCACAGATGACTTTAGAAAATCAATTAGCATTGAATATGGTACTACTAAAGGAGAACAGCGTTTGTGGATGGCTGAATAACACCTATCCTGGCAAAACCTGCTGTCAATTCCAAATGTGTCCGCTACTCTGCATCAAGCTAGAGATGAAATGCAAAAAACTGTGGACCAAACCCATGAGCTCAATGAGAAGATGAAACCAAGCAACTGGCAATGAACGAGGTGGATTTAAAATATTTTCAGTTGGCTCAGATTAAAAGTTAGTGGATGGGATCATAGTCTAACCCAGTATGTATTAATGTTTATCATAATTGTTATTGTTATTGTCCGTATTTGATTGTCACGTGTGAAATCTATGATAACTAGAGCTGTAACCATGCGTGTTAAGAGGATCCACATCTATGATCCTGAATACATCCCTTTAATACCATCCCCTATTATAAATTGCGACAAGCGAGGGAAGGCAAGCAGTCGACTCAATATGAGTGATAAGGCAAGCTTCAACTTTATTGCAAAACCTTACACATATTTATACACTAAGTTCTACCTTATGCATACTTGTCTTACAATCATTGGCTTAGCCCTAAAGATTGCATTATCATACTCCTCCTACTTGCAGTTACTGCTACGTGGTCCGGGTTCCATCCTGTTTTTCTTATACAGTGCTGCTTCTTAGCTGTTTACCACAGCTCCTTCTCCTCAAGGCCGAGCCCTGCAGATGTCCAGCTGTTTACCAGCTTCCCAATGCCACAGCTCCCTCTTCTCAAGGCCGAGCCGTGCAGATATCTAGCTGTTTACCAGCTTCTCAATGCTGCAGCTCCTTCTCCTTAAGGTCGAGCCGTGCAGAGTGATCAAAACATCTCCCCCTTTTTGTTTTTGTATAAACAAAACCTGATGGATCATTCGCAACCCGAGGACTGTGAGAAAGATGGACCCTCTGTACCTTCTTGTATCGTCCTGTGCCACGAACTCAGCCCAGCAGTCGGTAGGTGCCAGCTTTACGTGGGCGTCCCCACGGAGGCAACGGTGGCCTTGCCGTACACCGGCCCACTGCCCTTCAGGAAATCCCGGTATTACACATTTGTAGAGGAACGAGTTTCGACACACGTGGCCAGCGAGTGTCGGAACTCACCTCAGTTGTCACCTTTTAACACAGGGAGCCTATGGCGTATGCGCCCGCTGGCCAGACGTGCTGCACGCGCCACAGCCCTCCCGTCTATTGGTTCGTAGGCTTTGTTCACACGGCATTTTTTCATAAATCGGCAGTCACATATCAACTTATGCTTAAGTCAATAGCAGAATATTACAAAGCAAAACAAATCTAGCTGTACTACTTCTAGTGATATAAACTACTCCTAGTGATAGAAAAAAGGTACTTGTATAAGGGTATGAAGACCAATATTATATCTTACCAAAGCATTTGTAGTTAGAGAACACTTTGCCTCAAAAGCTTTCCACGTTCATCTCATGATACCGCAAATTTCAGTGTGATTTACCCCTACTTTTTCTTTTGACTGAGGTGGCATCCAGATTGCGATGACACCTGATAGTGTCATGATGTGTCCAACGATGACGATGGCGACTGCCGCACCCATGGCCTCACCCACTTCGAGGCACCTGCAAAGTGGGTAAAACCATGGGTAAAACCATGGGTAAAACAGCCACCACCGTCAACCTCGTCCCCTGGTTAGCAGTTGAAAAGGTCCTTTCTCCTTCCTCAAATAATTTAGCACATATAAGGCTTTATTCAAACGTTCTTAGGGTAATGTGGTAGCCTCTCCCCCTTTTTGTTTTGAGCGTGATTATCTAACAAAGCTCATTCATTGGGTGTGTAAGATACTTGTTGGAGTTATTCGCTAGCCAAGCATTCTTTACTACCTTTTGAACCATTCCTTGTAGACAATGCAATAAACATGGTACAATAAGCATTAGTATTAAGATAACAAGTACTATAACAACTGCCCCTTTTATTAAGTCTTGTAACCATCCACTTAGGCCCAAACTTGACAGCTATGATTCGAGGTTTAGTGAACTTGTCTGTAACCTGTCTGTTAAGTCCTTCAGTTTTTGTAATTGTTGAGTTACCGACTGTGATGTATCTGTTAAATTCATACAACACATGCCATCAAACTCCTCACACCCGTGCCCTTGGGCCAAAAGTAGGAAGTCGATAGCTGCCCTATTTTGCAATGTCGCATGCCTTATTGAGTCAGTTTCCATTAACAAAGCACTGAGTGTTGCAGAAGTAGCATTGGTTTGTTTCGCTAGCCAACATCCCAATTTATTTAAAGTGGTTAAGCCTTGGGCAGCAGCGACCCCAGGGGCAAGGAAAGAGGTTAGTATGGTTTTGTCCGCAGTCCAAAAATCCAGTTGGTCATTGCACTCTTCCTGATATTTTCAAATCTGTCATCTTATTCTATGCCGTGGGGTAAGGTTCAATATCATAGAAGTGTTGGGAGTTAACAATGTTAGGTGCCCCAATGTGTAAGGACCACCTCTCAAACGGGAGGGAACACCGTGCCATGCACGATCACCACAAATCAAGAATATTCCTTTAGGGAGTCTCATTGGGACAATAGTAGAGCGCGAGATGTTGCTCGTTGTATAATTACACCAGTTGGTAGCATTCTGAAAAATGGCTAACGTGGGGTTTACATCCTGTGACCTGGTATCGTCCTGTCCTGTATAATTAAAATATAAACAGGTAGGGGCTGTCATGCATCCTAAAATACCCAACTCCTGCGGTTCCAACAACTCCTGTGGTCCGTGTGTCATCCATCCGTCCCACTTATCCATAGCTGCAGAGGTGTTTGTTATTTTTTAAAAACAAGGTTAGGTCAGGGGTGGTCTTCTTTACCACCATTGTCGAATCATAGTCCCCTAAGGGCAGACCAACTAAGCATGTTGTAAACAGATTCTCAGCAGTGGATATAGATAAGCAAAGGTGGCCTTGGCCCGTTTGATTAGCTAGTGTAACCCAGATATTTTTTCTTGGTTGAACGGAAAACCACGCCTGAACCTGGCATATCAAACACGTGACTATCAGACTCACGAACAACGGGGTTTGCGTCCTGCGTCGGTAAAGGCTGTCATCCCATTCACTGGGGTCTCCGATCACATAGGCATTTCTTCAAACTGCTGATTAGCCAACAGTGACAATAATCTATCGGACGGATAGCTATTTGTAACCTGTTCTAAAAAATCAGAGATTGCGATCTGAAACTCCAGAGAACTGGCTAACAACCAATCTAAGTACTTTTGAGATACAGGAACATAAATTATTACAGGTTCTAATCCAGATATTTCTACAATTCTTTGTCTTCCCTTAATAATGAGTTGTGCAAATAATTCATATCTGGTGACCACTATTTTTCTGGGTTGATAGGAGAGAAAAACCCATTCTAATACTTTCAAACTGTTTGCTGTATTTCCTAACTGTACGGTCAATCCTAGTGGATATTGCCGTTCCCCTCCTGAATTAACTATCATAAGCGAGATACTCTCAGTAGGTGAACATCTGTGAGCATAGGTTGTTGCTATCTTCTCAGTAATTTTCTGCAAAGCCTGGTGTTGATCCTCGTCCAGTTGACGTCGCTCTGGAGCCTCCACCGAAGACTCCAGGAGCGGCATCAATGGCCTCAGATCATCATTAGTAATTCCGCAAATATTGCGAACCCACTGTATATCCCCCATTAATTTTTGGACATCAGAAAGATTTTCTATTTTCACCTTAATCTTTATTTTTTGTGGGTGGACCACTGCCCTGGTAATAATCCAGCTCAAATATTGCCATGGTTCCTTCTTTTGAATTTTTTTCGGTGCTATTTTTAAACCCCGTTTTCCTAAATAGTGCTCTAAGTGCTGTAAAATGTGGTCTGCATTCAATTGTGTCCCTGCTATTAATATATCAACTATATAATGATACGTTATTAAATCTGGATACTTTTTCCACACCGGTTCTAGAGCCCATGCCACAAATGTCTGACACATCGTAGGTGAATTTTGCATTCCTTGTGGTAACACTACCCAATGATACTTTTTGCTAGCTCTCCTTTATTTACCGATGGTACCATAAAGGCAAACTTCTCTGCATCCTCAGCTGCTAAGGGAATGGTAAAAAAGCAATTGAAATATACTCTTCGATTCCCTGCAAAAGAAATGATACATTTGTGACAATAATTACGACGACATAGAACAAACCCACAACACCGTTTTACAAATATGGCATATTGAAGTTCCTGCTCTTGAACGTCCGGGGAGAGCCGCTGAGACAGTCAACGAGCCGTCATTCCGCATACAAAAGAGTGAAAGCATCAGCTGGCGGTACGTCAGAGTTGACTGCGTCCGTGGGACGTGTGACAAGGTCTTCAGGTCTTACTGCCGGCCGTACTGACCTGGTCGGTACCCACTTCGCTCCGTCCCCTCCCTCTCTGCCAAAGTCTCTTGTCTCATGCCTCGCCAATGTTGGGCAGGGTCGGATCTTGACTTGGGGGAAGGATCATCCCAGGCAGCCCCCTCCTGTTGCGGCACGCACGGGTCAGGAGGCGGGGGCCAAGGAGGACTCGCCACCTCCGTTGGTTGCGTTAGCGGGGGCGGGGGGCGGGCGGGGGGGGGGGGGAGGCCGGCGGGGGTTGCTCGTTCTCACCATTCCCAGCTCGGCCTCCCTTCTCTCCCGGGGCTGTGGCAGCGGCAGCTGCTGCCGCCGTCCGCTCTGATTTTATCCCCTTTATAGAGTCTCTGACTAATCGCCAGGTTGTTAACACTTTCGCGGCCGTATGATCCTCTTTAGAGGCTGCCTCAAACACCAATTTCCCTGCTTTCTCCCAGGTAGGTAACTCAAAAGCTGTTGCAGAGTCTGCTGCTAGCCCCTGGCTCTTCAAAACAGTCTCGAATAGCAATCGCCACGTTGTTGCTAGCTCCGCTGCTTGCCCATCTCCTTTCGAGACTCACCCCATTGATCTTTCACATGGGCACACAGGGGAACACTGAGTACATTGTTCTGGGCAACGTTGTCCCGTCTTGCCCTCACATACATCATCGTAGATCTGTTTCTCTGACTTATTTATGCAGCCGGTTTACTCGGTGCATCTGGCACCTCAGGAGGTGCAGTCAGAGTCGCTGAAGGTCCTGGACCCTCTGACTCAGTTAAAAAGGGATTGGTTGAAGACGGTTTAACAGCCTCCTCCATATCAGCTGCAGCTTTTCTCTCTGCCTTTAAGGCTTTTAATGTGGTTAACATCAACTTCCATGCCGTCACTAACTCTGCGGTGGTTTTATCTCCATTCCCAATATGTTCCTATAACATTTTTCCTATCTCCTCCCACGTCTCTGCCTTAAACGCCACGGACGCATCGGGGGGGTACCCTTTTTGGCACCAAATTAGAAGCCTTCTAAGTGTATATTCATCATATTTCAGTCCTCTCTTAGAGAGCATATGTGGCAGGAGTCTGACCATCGCCCCTTCTTCATGTGATGCGTTCTGCCTTTAGTTCTTTTAATGTCTCTAGGATCAACCTCCAGAGCGTCGTAAATTTTATACTGTCTTTGTTGCCTGTGCTATTCACTTTTCAGTTTTATATCTTTTCATGCAATTAATAACATCTCTCCAAGATTTCATTAATTTTTTTTGCTGATTTATCATCATCGATTACTAGATCCCACAATCAATCTCCATAAGAACGCCACTCGTCTACTTCAAACATACTTTCAGGGTCTTTAAAAGACCCTTTCGCTTTCCCTAACGTAATTAACCCAGCCAGATCTTTTAATTGGCTTACTCCCCGCTTTTCTAAAAAGCATTTTAAGATTTCGAACGCTACCTCTATTTCCATTGCGCGCTATGTTGACCTTCTTAATTATCCGGTCAATTATTTTTGCAGCCTTTTCCCATGGGTAGCCTTCTTTCGGACGGCGAACCCCTTCTTAATTATCCTGGGTTCAAGCACGGATCAGGCGCGCCGCGGCAGCGTCCGCCGATCTTCTGCTCCCTGGTCGCTGCTACCAGTGCTTCTCCGATCTCGCTGTCCGGTGAAAAACAAGGATGGGGTCCCTGTTCGGGCGCCACTTGCGACGAGTGAGGGAAGGCAAGCAGTCGACTCAATATGAGTGATAAGGCAAGCTTCAACTTTATTGCAAAACCTTACACATATTTATACACTAAGTTCTACCTTATGCATACTTGTCTTACAATCATTGGCTTAGCCCTAAAGATTGCATTATCATACTCCTCCTACTTGCGGTTACTGCTACGTGGTCCGGGTTCCATCCTGTTTTTCTTATACAGTGCTGCTTCTTAGCTGTTTACCACAGCTCCTTCTCCTCAAGGCCGAGCCCTGCAGATGTCCAGCTGTTTACCAGCTTCCCAATGCCACAGCTCCCTCTTCTCAAGGCCGAGCCGTGCAGATATCTAGCTGTTTACCAGCTTCTCAATGCTGCAGCTCCTTCTCCTTAAGGTCGAGCCGTGCAGAGTGATCCCAACAATAAATTACCAACCAACAAGAGAGGATGAAAACACAGGAAGGAGATGAATGCCTCGACCCACCTAAATACAAATTACACAATGTTCCTCTCAGTGAGTTGTGACTAAGGTCACAGGGTGGATAATGTGGGAAACCACTGTGGGTCTGTAGGGAGTAGCAGGGTTTGACTGGAGCAACACGCTCCTCTTCAAAAGCAACCCTGATGGGTTGCAGTCAGACAGTCTCATAACTGACTATTGTTGAGTGATGTCTGGGATGAGGCGAAAGCCTTGCAGCCTGATGTTCTACGGCAAGGCCACAAAGACCTCCATCAAACGTGAGTAAGCTGACCATTATTAATAACTGAAATTCTTATTAACTTTTCATTCCTATTGATCGATGCTATTTGAGTTATATAGTATCTATCGGTCTACAACAAATAAATGAATAAAAAATTAATGAACTGATTAAGTTTTTATTAATCAAATTAGTCTAAATCAATCATTAATAATTACTTATTAATAACAGTCGTTACCTATTAAGATCGATTATTTTATTTATTAGTATTTTGTGGTACTGCATTAACACTACTGTCCTCCAGTTACTTATCATGTATTTTTTTTTCTTTATCATCACTCTGATTTACTGTTGTAATTATCTACTATCAATTCATCATTATTAATTATCATTAATTACACGTGCTACACGACGGCTCTGTTCCTCACCTAGAACTTGTTATCAGTAAAGTAGTTCCTTATTAACGTGATCTTAATCCACTGGATGTTAATTCCAGTAAATATTAATCTGTATTGCTCTATCGCTAATCATTACTTCGTATATTAATTACCGGTTAATGAATTATTTATTACATTCATTAACCATAGGTCGGTGTATGTTAATCCATCAAGAATTAGCAGAGAGTGCCAGATCAGCATTTGTCCTAAACCTGCTCTCCCCACTCCCTCCTCCCAAACCGCCCGCCTGCCCTCACCCCGGAGAGTTCTGTGTCAAGACACCCACACGCACCCTGCACACCCCCCGTTTCTTTTTGATTGTCATTTTTTTAGCTATTTATTTATCTAGCCTCCCTCCCCCTAACCTTTTCTTACTCTTCTCTCTCACCACCGGGGACCGGGGACCGGGGACCAGGCAGAGGCGGCGGTGCCCAGCCCCAGCCGCCCGCCCTCCCCACCCCACCGCAGCGAGCCCCATTGCTACAAGGCCGCCAGAAGTTAATCTGCTTATGTGTAAACGTGGTGGCAGCTGAGGTATGTTTAAGAATACTGGTAAGTGTTGCTAGAAACCTACAAATATTTTCCGGGTGTTAACCGCGGGGTGCCAGCTTTGTGGGCCTACCACCCAGCACCCAGCTCTGCGCAGGTCTGGAATAAACCGGTATCTCGTCTCGGTGTGTGAGACTGGCCTATCGCACGCCGGGAAACGAAACCGCCTTTTCGGACACCACCATCAGCAAAGCAGCGACCCCGCTTTGCCTGAGGCTGCTGGGCCTGTCCTCTGGGCGCTGCTCACCACTGGAACGCATCCCGCTGGCGACGGACACGCCGACGGCCGCTAGCGAGAGGCGCGGCCCACCTCTCCGGCAGCCGGAGCCCGGCCTCGGGGACGCAGGTCTCTGCCCAGGCCGAGGCACGGGGCTGCTGCTTTCCCAGGGACGGCTTCAACCGGGAGCCGAGCCGAGCACATCGCCCGCAGGCGGACACCGAGGCGGGCCACAGCGCAGGCTGTAGCAGAGAAGGCGGCGTTGTCCACAGCGTTACCAGACTTTTTCGTTTCTTACTGCGTGCACACCCGCCACACACGCTCCCAAACCGGCCCCGGCACGAACCCCTCGCCCGCGGCCACACGCACACACGGAGACACCCCCCCTCCCCCTTCCGCCAGCAGTTTTGCCGGCCCGGGGAAGGAAGGAAGGCGGGAGACTTTAGGACCCCGCGGCGTCCCTGCCGCACCCGTGCCCCCCTCCCGCCTTTCGTCCTCAGTCCGTCGGTCGGCCAGTCCGTCGGTCAGTCACCCTGCTGAAGGTATGCGAGGCACAAAGCGGGGGTATTGTTTAGGCTCTGTCAGGAGTCAACGAGGCGCAAGCCTGAGGGAAGGAACAAGGCAACCGCAAAGGGAACGCAACTGCCGACCTTTGAGTGAACTATCCTAAGTAACATCTAATTAACATCGACTCGGCATAGCACAAGCCTGCCCTCCGGTAGGGGAAGACCCCTACCCACAGAAGCCCCTTCCTCACGGGGCACGCGCAGTAAAAAAGGAGGACGCTGTCGCCGTGGAGACGAGGCTTGCGGGAACCAACAGGCGCAAGGGCGCCTGCGCCAGCTCTCAAGAAAATAACGGTGACTTGTTGCTCGGAGCGTAGAAATATTTTCCCTGCGTTAACCGAGGCGCGCCAGCTTTGTGGGCCTACCACCGGCACCCAGCTCGGCGCAGGGGCGGAAGAAAAGCCGCCGTCTCGACTCCGTGTGTTTCCCGGCGCTCTGCGCACCGGGTGACGGAACCCGCGTTTGGCACAACAGCCCCGCTGCGCGCGGGCCGCCGCCGCCGCGCGGTGAAAACCAACGAACGCGAACGGCGGGGGAGGTGAAAAACGAAAAGAGAAAAAAACCCCCAACCCAACCGACCCAAACAGAAACCTCCGAAAAGCGCCGCCATCCCCCCTCCCCCAGCCAGCCTCTGCGCCAGGCTCCCTCCCCCGCCGCCGGGGGGGCCGGTTGCCGGGCAGCGGGGCACGCGCGGCTGCAGCCCCCCTTGCCCCCCGCTGCTCCGGGGCGCCGGAGAGTCTCCGGCCGGGGGGGGCCGCACCCACCGGCCTGCGGGTCCGGAGCTGCAGCGCAGGGAGGGGGAGCGCACGCGCGCGGAGGGGGGTGGCTGAATGAGTCTGAGCGCGCGTGTGTCGCGGGGGGGGGCGGTGTCTGCAGGATCGCGGGCGCAGACCTTAATATATTTATTTTTAACAACGGCTTGTTTAGCCTGGGGAAGTGGAGGGTCAGGGCACTGCAGTAGCTGCAGCCTGCAGCTGCTTGAAGAATGGTTTTGTGATAAATGATTTAGTCCCAAACAGGATTCCAATTTAAGTTTGCAATTTATTAAACAAATAGAGGCAAGCAAACAGCGCTGGGTGCGCCGGGAGTCTCCGCTCCACCAAGATGCACACCTTCACTTCTTACAGTTCCTTCCTTTATACTTCTCTAGGCTTCGTTTCTTGCCTTTCTCCGCCTTTTTCTTGGAAGATGACTCTTTCTTTAAGTACGTCACCACTTCCCCGGTCTGCGCATGCTTCATCTTTTTCTAGGTGGTCGTCCGGTGGTCGTTGGGAGGAAGATGCTCCTCTTCGTCAGTGCACCCTACATGACCTCTCTGTTTGTGCAGGCGCTCCGTTATTCCACTTATATTATGCTACCTTATTTGGCTATACATTTTCTTGACATTTCTGCGGTTATTTACAACACTGGTTTGCACTAGTATATCAGGAACTAACTTACATATCAGGAGGCTACATAAGCTACACATATCAAGGGAGTTACCCAAACTATACTTATCAGGAAGTTACATAAAGACTACCACTCCCCTGTTTATGGTCATGCCCTACATATATTCCTTTATTTCAATATAAATGACATTTGCTTCAAGCTTATATTCACTAGATTTTCTTTACACGAATCGCTCATTCCTCACAATCCCCCGTTTTCTTTTTCACCACTGTGATTTGTGTAAAATTTATTTAAAGTTTGTTTGATGGGTATTAACTCGGGTTCCTCTATATGTTTTACCAACATTAAAACATGTTTTCTCTCACTCTGTGTTGGTTCTATTGGAGTGGCTGTAAATTTCATTCCATTAATCGCAGAAGCTACAGCTTGTGAAAGACAAGGAATTAGACATGGTATTATTAACATACCTCCAAACAATCCTAACAAAACGATAATGATTTTTGTTACCCAGTTTCCTGAGAATAAATTTTCCCACGTTGTCCATAGTCCTTGGACATTTATTCCATTCCACGTTTGGACTGGCACATGGGCTACTTTTTTCATTTCTCTTACTAATTCATTGATGGCTTTTCCTTCATCATTTATCTCTAAACAACAATTTGTGAGATTAAATTTTCCACAGACTCCTCCTTCCTGTGCTAGTAAATAGTCTAGTGCGAGTCTATTTTGATATAGGGCTGTACGCATTTTAGTATTTTGTTTAGCCACCAATCCTAGAGCATTACCCGTTTTATTTACAATTATTTCTACTACAGCTTGCAACCTGATTATTCTATTCAACATATAAATGGGGGTCCTATATCCCCAGGACCCATCTTCTGCCCATGTCGCTGGGTCATAATATGCTATTATTCTTTCAGGTGGCCACTCATTATCTTTCCATTTTCCTATTTGTAGCTCTCTTTTTCCCCTTCGGTTGTGAGTTTCTAATGCGTCTGTATATACCAGTACCCCTAGGCGTTCTCCTCGGTTTATAGGTAATAAGAGAAAGCTTGGCCGTATAGTTCCTAACACGCACGCTCCGGTCCAATTTTTTGGTAATCGGGTATATGCAAATTTTCCACAGATCCAATATTGCCCTTCTGGACTTGACCACCCTTTATCAATAGTGGTTCCGTTGGTCCAATTCGCATGATTTTTACTTATTTCTTGGGCAGTGCCCCATTTATCCTACTTTTGGTAAGTACTATTCCAGTTATATCCCCCTTCACATACTAAATATCCGACTGGTTTACTCCCAGCGTCATTTTGCCAACAGCTTCTTCTTATTATGCTGGTTTGTAATATCCATTGTTGTTTCCTGACCTGAGTTGATATGTTCTAAACATTAGGGTCTGGTATGTTGCTCTCTTGGGCCTCCCAGGGCCAATTCTCTCCTGATTAGTTCCACCACATACATAACAATTAGTTACATTTAGTGACTTAGCAATGTTCTCAGCAAGATTTACAAATAGATTTTTAGCCACTGTGGGAATTTCATATTTCGTTCCTGTTTCCATTTCATGACAAAATGACTTAAATAACAGTCTATGCTGCACCGATTCTCTTTTCTTTCATTTCAATATTAATAACTACACCTGGGTCTTCTCCAGGTCCATATATCTTAAGTCCAATTTTGGTTATTTTTTTCTGTTTCCAAATTTCTAAATTTATAAGGGTTAAATTTACTAAATTACAGGTACAGGTTGTACAATTATTGTCTGTTTGTACCCTTGTGATTGAAGCTTGTAAATCCCCACATTGGCTGTCATATCCCCAGCTTGCAGTATCCTAACATACACAAGACCATCCCCTTCTTCCACATAGGTGTGCTGACTGATATCTCACCGTTTGACTAGGTACATAATCAGGATTTATCTGACATTGACGTCCACCTCCACCTGGGCAAATATATTTTGGTTGATTACTATAGCATCATCTCCACTCTACACTCCCACAATTAATATCCAGATCATCATCTATAATATCGCATGCATCAAAAATTACCGATACTGATGTGCTCAAATTGGCCATATCCTTACTTATTCCAATTAATCTTCCTACTTCCGAATTTGTTTTCATTTCTACCCACTATTGATAAAGAAGTTCCTTTGGATCGTAACAAACAGTATCATTTTCCACCGAGCATTTCTTATATTGTGTTCCATTGTATATACAACTCCCGTTCTGTTTCCCTTTGCACTCGTAATAGGTGTGGTACATTAATGTTTTATTACTTACTCGTCCGTGCTGGGCGGTTCTTATGCACTCGGTGCAATTTTGATTACCTGTCACCAGGTTGGTGAGTCCGAGTAAAATCAGGAGAGGTCCGGTAAGGGATCTCATGGTCGGAGGCATCAGCTACAAGGGGTGCTCGTCCTTGACTGGCCTTACTTGGTCGCGACTGAGAATCCCCACCCGGTCTTGCCCTCTCCCCCTTCTCAAGCGGACTTCTTTATTTCGATGACAGTAATAAATCTTACCCACCAGAAATCTCCTATAGGAGTAGTCTGTCCACACTGAATGCAGAGGAAACTTCAGCTTTGAATTTGAAAACGTCCCTGTTAGCCTCTGTGGGAAATGATATATTTGTTACACAGGTTACACCTAACCCTCAATAATCATACAACATGGTTTACAGAGTGGACATAAACTTAGTCCTGCCCGATAATTGCTTAATGCTATAGTCTTTAATTCGTGATCATTTCTCATACGTTCATTCCCTTTTTAATGTTATTTTTGTGGTTCCAGGTTGTAAAATAACTTTCCAGTCTTTCATGGGTCCTTTTACTCGAGTCGCGTGTGTCCACCCCTTTTCCGCAGTCCGGATGGCAGTATCTGTAGTTAACAATACAACAAAGGGTCCTTCCCATGAAGGAACTAAAGTTTCTTTCTTCCAAGTTTTGATCAGTACCTTATCCCCTGGTTTGAATTGATGGATTGCAAACCCCAAAGGTAGGGTTTGTGCCATTATTCCTATATCTCTTAGTTCTTTCAACCTTTCTCCTAAAATGATAACATATTTCCGAATATTATAATCTTCCACTACATTGTTTCCCTCGGAGATAGGGCATGCCGTATAAAACCTAATATGGCGATAATCCAGTCTCACTGTGCGGTTTGATCCTTATGTTAAGAAGGGCTAGCGGTAAACATTTAGTCCATGGCATCTGTGTTTCAACCATTAGCTTCGCTAGCTCTTGCTTTATTGTTTGGTTTATTCTTTCTATTACTCCCAAACTTTGAGGATGCCATGGGGTATGATATTCCCATTTAATACCTAATGATTGGCACAAGGATTTTATAATTTTAGAAGTAAAGCGAGTGCCTTGATCAGAATCAATATATTGTATTATCCCATACCTGGGGATTAGGTGTTCTAGTAAAATTTTATCACCGTCTGAGCTGTCGCTCTTGCTACAGGATAGGCTTCGACCCATCGTGTTAAATGGTCTACTATAACTAACAAATATTTCAATCTTCCTATTCTTGGTAATTTGGTAAAGTCGACTTGAATCCTTTCAAACGGTCTATAAGCTAGTTTTCTTCCTCCCATGGCCACTTGTTGAAACACGGCCTTATTTGCCCTTTGACAAGTTAAACACCCTTGTGTAATTTGCCTTGCTATTTCAAAAAATTCCAATACAGCCAAACTGTTTAAGGAAATGATCACTTAACACTTTTGTACCCCAATGTGTTTGCGCGTGTAAGCGTTCTAATACCTGCCTAGCGTAAGCTTTTGGCAACATCTCTCGCTCATCAGGTAATGTCCATTTCCCTTGTTCCACTCTAGCTCCTATTTTCTCTAATTTTGCTTGTTCCTCCAGCGTAAACTTTTTCTCCTTTTCCTCTTATCCTCTTCCACTAGTGTCCTCCCTTGTTTGTGTATGATTAATTTTAACAGTTTCAATCCTCAAGGCTGCTTCCTGAGCCTCCTTATCTGCTAAATTATTTCCTCTAATTCGATAATCTAATCCCTTTTGGTGTCCCCTCACATGCACCACGGCTATTTCCTTTGGTTCTCTTAACACTTTTAAAATTTTACTATCAACTCCTGATGTATTAAGTTCTTTCCTTGAGTGTTAATCAAGCCTCTTTCCTCCCAAATTTTTCCAAAAGTATGGACTACTCCATATGCATATTTGGAATCTGTGAATATGGTCCCTCTTCTTTCTTTTAATAATTCCAGGGCCCTACATAAGGCATAAAGCTCACAAGCCTGAGCTGACCATGATGGACTCAGAGGTCCTGATTCCACAAGTTCTAAGTCCTTGTCAATTTTTGCATATCCTGATTTTCTCTTCCCTTCTATTACTTGGGAGGATCCATCTACAAACAATTTTTCTCCTCCCTCCAATTCAATATCTCTAAGATTGAGCCTTACTTTTGTCTGGGATTCTATAACTTCTAAACAATTGTGTTATAGCACTACTGCTTCTGAGGGTTCCCCAAACCGGAACTGAGTGGGGCTCTGGGCAGAGGTGACTCCTAATTCCAAATTAGGTGAATCTATCAAGATGGTTTCATATTTCAAAAGTCTACTATCTGTCAACCATTTCTCTGTCCTCTGTTGGAGGACATTCCTAACATTATGTGGCGTATATACCTTTAGAGGTACACTAAAGGTAATTTTCCTAGCTTCCTCTATCAATAATGCCATAGCAACTAGGGCTTGGAGACATGCTGGCCACCCCCTGCTCACCGAATCTAACAATTTGGATAAATATCCCACCAGTGTGTGTGGGTTTTTTGTGGGGTTTTTTTGTTTGTTTTTGTTTTGTTTTGTTTGTTTTTTTGTTTGTTTGTTGTTTTTTTTTTCCATTCCCTTTTTAGTCTGTGGAGGTCTTAGGATTAAAATACCAGAAACCCGGTCAGGATCTGATTTCTTTTTTTTTCCTTTGCTTAACCAATGTCCCAAATATTTTACTTCTTGCTCTATAAATTGTAATTTCGAGCAGGACACTTTTAATCCCTTTTTCTCTAAAAAATTTAACAATCTAATGGTGGCTTTTCGGGTCTCCTCTTCAGTTTCTCCTGCTACCAGTAAATCATTCACATATTGTAATAATTTTTCCCTCCTCGTGTACTGTAAAACCTTGTAAGATTTTCTTTAAGGTCTGTCCAAACAAATTTGGTGACTCCGTAAACCCTTGTGGTAGCACAGTCCACCTTAATTGTTGTTTTTCGTCCTGTTTTGGGGTCTTCCCATTCAAAGGTAAAATAATCTCTGAACCCCTTATCCAAAAGACAGGCCCAAAAGGCATCTTTCAAATCTATTACACTATACCAAATATGTTTAGGAGACAGGTGACTCAATAAAGTATAAGGATTTGCCACGACAGGGAATTTGGTGATTGTTCGCCGATTCACGGCTCTCAAATCCTGTACCATCCTATATGTACCATCTGATTTCTTTACAGGGAGTATCGGGGTATTGTGGGGTGACATACATGGTTCCAAAGTCCCATTTTTTAGTAATTTATCCACAATAGGTTTTAGACCTCTCCGGCCTTCTATAGATATAGGATATTGTTTAATTCTAATTGGCTTATGAGGGTCTGTTATTTGTACCTTGATGGGTTCCATATCTAATCTCCCAACATCTCCTTCCTTATACCATACTTGGGGGTCAATTTTTTCCTCATCAAGTTGGGTTAAGGTACATAAGTTAATATATAACCGATCTCCTTGGTTCTGAATAGTTAGGTTTAGTTTTAAAATCAAGTCCCTCCCTAATAGGTTATATTCTGCTTCTGGTAATAAAAGTAAATCATTTAAACAAATTTTTGTCTCTGTCTCAATCTCTACTTCTTCTAAGATGGGGACTTTGAAGGGTTCTCCTTTTGCACCTGTTACTGACATCTGGGCTTTTCCTTTTCCTACCCCTTTTGGGAGTTTCTGAATCGTTGACCTTTCAGCTCCAGTATCTACTAAAAATAAAAATTCTTCTTTTTGGGGACCTACTAATAGTTTTATCAAGGGCTCTGTTGATGTTGAGGTCCCCAGAAGATACAGCCCCTAACACCCCTAATCCTCTTTGAACATTTTCTCATCCCATTCCCGTTTACGGCAGTTTTTCTGAACACGTCCCTTTTTGTTACAATAGTAACAGATGGGAGTTGTGGGTCTGTCTTGATGAGATTGTCCCTGGGGTGGCTGTTCTGGTCTCTTATCTTTTTTTCTCTCCCAGCTGAGTCTTACTCCTCTGACTTTCCCTCACTGCTGCTACAAAAATTCTTGCCTCTGCTTCTTGTTTTTCTTCGTCCCTCCTGACATAAACCTTTTGAGCTTCTCTTAGTAATTCTTCCAACCCTCTCTCTTGCCAATCCTCTATCTCCACCCAGAGGTACTTCCCGTAAAGGATACAAAGACGCTCTGGGTGCTCAGTTTGGGATCCTCCCCTTAGAGTTGAATTCGACCCCGGGGCCGTAGGGGAAGTCGTCAGATTTGGTGACGGTATTTGACGGGTAGCTGGATTATACGGGGGAGGTAAGTGATCTAGGGGGTCCCAATCCTTCTTTTCCTTTTCCATGTGTTGCTCCCCTACGGTCTTATTTTTCCCTACTCCTGTTTTAAGATGAAAAATGCCCACACAGGCCTTTATCCATAAACTAGCATACTCGCTCTCCTCTTGGCAAAACGGTTCCTTAGAATTTACATACAGGTTTAGCGCCTGACAAACCCAATCCTCAAATGACCCAAATAAAGGCCAAAAAAACCGTGGGGTCTCAAGGGGTTCTTTGGCCATTTTACCATACAATATTTAACTAATTTCTCTTTTGTCTTCCCTTTTCCAGGGCCCTTATTATTCCAATGTTTTAACATTATTCCTAATGGAATCTCCGGAGGTATTTTTAGTAATTCGCTCCCTTTCTTCTGGTCCTGGGTTCTCGATTTCGTCTGACCCATCTAGGAATTTTTACTGTGGCAATTCCTACAGCCCTTGGTTACCAAGCAGAGTGTCTTGCAGGGGGTTTCAAACTTCTCACTCACCTATGGATCCTATAAAAATCGCTTCGGTCCTTCACCGGCCAAGTCCCTCGCGGGAGATTGGAACCGCGGTTAGAAGACCTCCACAATCGCTTCGGAACGAGGTTCCGTCTCAGTCACACTCTTACACACACAGGCAACCGAATCCCACCCAACCGAACGGTATACACCTTAAATACTTACAACCCCGTCGTCTTCGTTCGGATCTTCGCGCGCAGAATTACGGGCAAAATAAACTGCTGCAGCCGGCAAGGGAGCTCATAAAAAATCAAATTCTTTGCTTGCCCCTATTTGGGTTCAGGATGGTGTTAGTCCCGACCCGACCCGATCAGGAGCCACCAAATGGTGGGGCGCCGCTCCTAGATCAAGTCAGTATTCAGGAACCAAGACCATCCCGGACGAGTCCCCAGTTGTGATAAATGATTTAGTCCCAAACAGGATTCCAATTTAAGTTTGCAATTTATTAAACAAATAGAGGCAAGCAAACAGCGCTGGGTGCGTCGGGAGTCTCCGCTCCACCAAGACGCACACCTTCACTTCTTACAATTCCTTCCTTTATACTTCTCTAGGCTTCGTTTCTTGCCTTTCTCCGCCTTTTTCTTGGAAGATGACTCTTTCTTTAAGTACGTCACCACTTCCCCGGTCTGCGCATGCTTCATCTTTTTCTAGGTGGTCGTCCGGTGGTCGTTGGGAGGAAGATGCTCCTCTTCGTCAGTGCACTCTACATGACCTCTCTGTTTGTGCAGGCACTCCGTTATTCTACTTATATTATGCTACTTTATTTGGCTATACATTTTCTTGACATTTCTGCGGTTATTTACAACACTGGTTTGCACTAGTATATCAGGAACTAACTTACATATCAGGAGGCTACATAAGTTACACATATCAAGGGAGTTACCCAAACTATACTTATCAGGAAGTTACATAAAGACTACCACTCCCCTGCTTATGGTCATGCCCTACATATATTCCTTTATTTCAATATAAATGACATTTGCTTCAAGCTTATATTCACTAGATTTTCTTTACACGAATCGCTCATTCCTCACAGTTTCAGGGACAATGGAGCTTTTCTTAGTAGCGGGAAGAGCAAGAAACCTCCACAAATTACAGCTGGGAAGGTTCTGTCTGGATGTGAGAAAAAATAATCCTCACTGAGAGGGTAGTCTTGTGCTGCAAGAGATCACCCAGAGGGAGTCTGGATTATCCCATGGCTTTGTGTTTCAAGGAGCAGCTGGTGAGGGTGGAGAGCCATCAGTGAAGGCATAGAAATGCCAGGGTGAGAGCTAGGTGGGAAAGCAAGATGGCTGTCAGCAAGCTGAAGGGAAAGAGGTGAGGCATGGGACAGTGTAGGGCAGCCTGCATAGAGATGGCCAAGGGTTCTAGCAAGACCGAGAGGTCCAAAAGGACTGAGGTCTTTGTCGTCTTGACTATAGCAGCTGTCTCTACCACCAGGGCCAGTGAGACAAAACTTTATTCTTCTCTTCTCAGAAACTGCCTTCCCAGGACCTGGGCTCAGGGTTTGGCCTTGCCTGCTTCATAAAACGAACCAAGGGTTTTCTCAGCATTACAGCCACCTGTGCAGTGCCCTTGCCTACCTGCAGTCACCGTCTCCAAGTATCTGCTCTAATGAGTCAATGAGGAGCCTTTGGCAGTAATGGGTCTCATTAAGTCCCATTAATGCTTCAAGGTATTTTGGGGTTTGCTTCTGGCTTTGACTTCTTGAGAGGTTTGTTCAGTCTTCTCCCAGTATCTGAGGTTCACGGACTGAGCCCCAAATACACCATGGGGCTCCTTAAAACACAGAAAGCCCTAACAAGTCATGCCTCTTCCTGTAACGTTCTCCACGTCTGCAAGACTCGTATAGCTAATCTGAGTTGTTTCATAGCGTGGTTAAGAAGGAAGATTTCAAAGTGCACCTAATAAAGTTATTTTTAATTTTAAAGGCTGTATTTTGTTAATTTCAGTTTAAAGAAGTGATAGAAGCATTATCCAACTGATATGGATCCTGAGTGTCAGGAGCGTCTCCTGAGGAGGTCTGGACAGGTAGGAAAAGCAGTCCCTTGAGATCTGACACTGGGTGGACAACCTTGCTCCTCACCTCCCCAGACTCCCCACCTGTCGTTGGCCACCTGGGATTTACATCACTTTCCCTTCATCAGACTTCTCTGAACTCTGGGAGCAGAATGTTAGAGCTCCATTGCACCATCTCCCACCCACTTTCCTTAGAGGACTGGCTGCACACAGGCACAGAAGGATGTTTCCCATTTGCAAGCAAAGCAAAGTAAAGCACGATCAAGTGTCTTAAGCAATAAAACACTCCTCAACCATATACTAAGTACAAGCTGCCTCTAATGAGGTCGCCTTTCTACAAGGGATGATCTTACGAGAAATGTTTTAGATAGATAGATAGATAAAGGTAGATACAATTAAAAGAGTTGGCTAAAGATACCGTTATACTACTGAAAGACAGGCAGGCTTTTAGTCCCTGAAGCTCAAAGCAGCAGTGTGGGTGGGAAGTATCTGAATGAACAAAGAGTAAGGGAAGGAGAATAATGGAAAGGGCCTTTGTCTAGACAGTCTGCTGAAAACATTACTTCAGAAATGGTCATTGTATCAGCACAGGTGAAAATATATGAAAGATTAGAATTATTAACTACAAAAGACATTAACCACTTGATCCAGTGTGGCCTGGCAGCAAAGGCAGCCAGCAGTGTCCTGAAGTGTATAAAGAGGAGCCTCGCCAAAAGAGTGAGGGAAGTGGTTGTCTCCCCATGCTCATTGCTTGTTAGACCACCTGTAACCAATTATATCCAGTTTTAGGGCCCCAGTTCAGGTGTACTGATCTGGCTGGGATGGGGTTACCTTCCTTCATAGCAGCCTGTGTGGTGCTATGTTTTGCATTTGTGCCTTAAACAGTGTTGATAACACACCAGTGTTCTGGCTATTGCTGAGCAGTGTTTGCACTGTGTCAAGGCCTTCTCTGCTCCCTCCCAGTGAGTAGGCTGCAGATGGGCAAGAACAGCTGACCCCAACTGACCAAAGGGATATTCTCTAACGTACGACGTTGTGCTGAGCAATAAAAGCTGGGACAGAGGAAGAAGGAACTAGAATTTTTTTGTTACAGGAATCACTTCCTAGTTCACATGGAATCCCTTGCATAGCATTAGTAAAAGGCCTTAGACCTTCATAAGCGGTGAACTTCCACCTAGCTACTGATGAAGTTCTACTGAACTCTTACTTAGTCGCGTGAGGGAAGGCCCTGAAACTGGTGTAAATTAGAAAGATAAGATAGCCACATCCATCAGCAGAGGTTGCCTCATCGAGAAAAGAAAAAGAACGGCCCGCTTGGAGACAGTGAAAGGATCCAATGAGGAAAAAGGAGACCCCAGACCCAAATACTCCAACTGGACTAAACCGTCTCACAAGGGGAGGGGAGCTTAGACTGTAAGGGTATAATTGTCCAGAGAGTCTCTGGTTCGGGGTCCGTCTCCAGAGGCACTCAGCTCAAGCTGTTCTTCACCACTGTACCGCTTAATAAATTCAACTGGTATACGTCATGTCAGAGATTCTGCTTCAGGAAACCTAGGGTTGAGCCTGAGGGAAGAGAAAGCACCCAAGAGAGACTCCTTGATTGGTGTGTGAATGCTCAGGCAGCGGCTTCTCCATTAACGTTTTTTCATTCAAAGAGTCTTCTGTGTGGAGACTGGCTGGGCATCATTTTTGCTTGTGGGAGGTGGTGAGTGGTTGCCTTTGCGTTGCTTATTATTATTATTGGTTGTTGATTTTTTAAAAATCTCTTTCTTTCACCTGCTAAGCTGTCTTTATCTTGACCCACAACTTTCCGTGCTTTATTTCTTCCTGTTCTCTCTCCTGTCCCAGTGGGGAAGGGGAGGAAAGAGTGAGCGGCTGCGTGTCTGCCGGGCTATTGGCCAGAGTCAATCCACCACATCAAGGAAGACGTTGACAACTGGGAGTGACTTCAGTGGGAGGCTGCCAAGATGCGCAGGGGCTGCAGCACTTGCCTGGGGAGCAGAAACTGAGGGAAAGGGCTGCCTTCGGCCTGGGAAAGGGAAGGTCTGGGGAACCTCATAGCAGCCAGCCAGTCCCTGCAGGGAGGTTTTCAGGAAGATGGAGCCAGTCTTGTCACCGTGGTGCTTGGCAGGACGATAATAGACGATAGTCAAATGTTGAAATAAGGAATGTTGAGGCTGGAGATAGGGACAATCTTTCTCTCCATAAGGGCATCCAAACATTGAAGCAGGTTTCCCAGAGATGTTTTCCTGTCTTTGTCCTTGGACATTTTCCAGCCCCCATGTGGCAAAGCCTTGAGCAAAGTGGTCTGACTCCGTAGCCGATTCTGCTGTGAGCATGAGGTTGGACTGGAGACCTACTGAGGTCCCATTCAGGAGAGTGGAAAACTAAATGATGCTGTGGTTCCTTCCTCTCTAGGTGTGCCCTTGATGACAGTAGGGAAAGCTGTCAGGTTCCCCGTGACCATGGAAGTAAGTCAGATGCTGGCATAGTCAGATCAGCTGAAGTTGTCTTCTCCTCCTCCAGGCAGTGTTGCTCAGATGCAGGACTGCTTCACTGGTATCCCCAAACAGCCCTGGTTATTTCCTTTGCTTCACCGTTCATTCCCTTTTCATTCTTTTCCCACCTCTCAAGTCCTGCTCTTTAACCATCCTTATCCCCACCCATGCAAAAAGCCAAGGACTTTTCACTGTTTATCCAGTGGCCCTGCATTTGCTCACTTTGAACCCTCCTTTGGTGTCTCTGCGGTGGTTACTGTGGTGCTTTCTACCTCGCATTGCAACTCAACTTAACGCCAGTACTCTTTTCTTCTCTGTAGTGTCCTGCAGCTACTTAAGTTCTGATCTTGTTAGAGGCACCACGACTCAGGATGGCCGTTGGCACGCATACTTTAAAAGCTGGACTGTTGGAGGTTCAGTCCAGAGGGACCTTGGCACACCTGGGATTTGGCCAGCAGAAACCTCAAGGTTTTGAAGGAAAAGCTCAGAAACAACTCCATGCAGCAGCATGGACAGGGACCTGACTGACTAAGGAGTGTCCTGAGGTGAAGTATCTGGGAACTGTGACAATGCCATATGAGTCAGTGGTTCTCACATTTCGAAAGGAGAGTGGAGTGTCTGGAGGAGGTCTGCCAACTTGAAGTGAAGGGCCTAAAGGATGAGCTGTGGGGAGAGTCTGAGGGAGCTGGGTGTCTGTAGCCTGCTGAAGTGGAGGCACGGGTTTACCTAGCAAGAGCCTGCACCTGCCTGGAGGGATAACGGAGCCAACCTGTTCTCTGCAGTCACCATTGATACGACAGAAGGAACAGCCACAAGCTGCCTCTTGGGAGCTTTAGGCTGAACCTCAGGAAAAATAAAATGGACTAGGAGGAGCGTTGCCATGATCTCCACCTTTGGAGCTCTTCAAGTTTCAGCGCCGCAAAGTCACGGCCAGCCTGGAGGCTGGACTAGAGACCCCCTCGCAGCAGTCTCTTTCCCAACAGGCCTGTGCCTTGCCACATGTCATATGAGAAGAGACTAAGCTGGAGGAGAGGGTCTCTACATCACAGGACAATTCAGGGTGGAAGGAGGGTCAGGAGGTCTCTGGTGTTGCACTGGCTCCAAGCAGGGCCAGCTCTGAGGTCAGACCAGCTTGCTCGCTAAATGCCAGAATCCGGAGAAAGAGTTTACACATGAACCAGGCATCTGTGCCGCCGTTACAGAAATGGAGACAAGGCCTTTGACCAGCTCCCTGAACACAGCTATTGGTACGTCATGCCCCCTGAGAACATCCATCCTCCCGGGAACATCCATCTTCTTGTCCAAAGGAGTGGGATCCTTATGCAACTATCCTGCCATATCTCCAGACCATGGGGTGCTTTACACTGTAAACAGAACTGAAGGAAAGCCTCTGACTTGGGTACGGTCAACTGAATTGCTAAAAGAGGGCAAGATGGAGGGATCTCGGAGCTTCCAGGTTCTTCCTGAAGATAGAAGGCCTCAGATATAGGAACAGAAGATAACAGTTTTGAACTAGCCTAGGCTTTAGATCATTTCACATGTGATGGCTCTGCTCCATCCTTTCAGTCATTGGCACCCAGAAACCTCATCTGCTTTTCCTTCCTCTCCTCCCAAAAGCTGATCAAGTGATGGGAAGAAAGGAAGGAGAAAGGCCCTAGGCCTCTGTGACTCACCTGGGCTCTGGCACTTGGAGGGCCACAGTGTCATCCATTGTACACCCCATAAAGAATCAAGCTGGGAAGTGACTCTTCACGTACAAGTGAACAAGGTCGATGGACAGGCAAGGCTATGTCTGGAGACCAGTACACCTAGAGCATCGATCAAGCTGGGGCTGAAACTCAGGCCTGGTCTTCAATGGTCTCCTGGGCCCATGGACAGAGGTGTGGATGGAGGCCCCAGGTGAGGCTGATTAGGGTCCTGAAGGCCTGTGGATGCTCTCAGGGCCCTGACACTGCCCCCATGGGATCCCACCTGCCAGTGCCCTCAGTAGGCCAAGTTCTCATTCCCGCATGTGCAGGGTCTGTGCTCGGCTACTCTCCTTCCCCGCTTCTGTGCAGATCTGGGAGACCACAGTTTCATGGTGACTACAACCAAGGCTGAAACTGGTCTTCCCATCCCTGACCAACTTTTCCTCTTTTGGGAGTACAAGGTCCAGGTGAGCCTCAGACTGGGTGGCACAGTTAGAAGCTGACCCACACACAAGATCCCGCCTAACCTGTTGCATGTCCCATAGAGAACATCCACACATCTGACCTGCTCTGGTAGCAAGCAGGGCATCCTCCACTTCTCGCCTTCCCTGTTAGTCTCACCTAAAGATGTTGTATCTCCGTCAGTCACAAAAGCTGTGGGAGCTGTCCTTTTCCGTCTTGGCTCTTGCTCCCCTAACGTCACAGCTTTGCGATGGCATGTTGTCCTCCTGCTGTCTGTGCTCCAGGCTGTGGGCTTTGGTGCACATTAGGCCTGTAGCACCTCAGATGTGGCACCAGGGCCAAGGGCAGATTTGTCACATGGACACCTGATACCAAAAGATTGGCCCTCTTTGTGTGGAAAGGCTTCACAGCCGATGTGTGCTGGAGTGGATGGCAGGAGGCAACATAATGATGAAGGAGGTTCTCACAACGAGAGCAAAAGCTGCAGTCCCCAAGACCAGACAGAAAACGGCCTTGGGCTGTGCAGCCCTGGCAGGAGAGGGGTTTGCTGTCCCAGGTGACTCTTGCAGCAATGCGTGGGGCCTGTGACAGAGGTGAAGCCGATCTCCAAGAAGGACAAGCTGCTGCTGAGAAAGTCCCCGGGGGAGGACAGCCTGTCATCCAGCCACACTGTGGACATCATGCTGGGGGCTGACTGGCTAGATAGCAGCTCTGCAGAGAAGTACCTTAGGGTCCTGGAGGGCAAGCAGCTGAGCATGAGCCAGCCATGCAGCCTCGCAGCAAAGGCCAGCAGCCTCCTGGGCTGCATTAGGAAAAGCATTGCCGGCAGATGGAGGGAAGTTAACCTTCTCCTCCACTGAGCACCGGTGGGCCACATCTGGAGTGCTGTGTCCAGTGCTGGGCTCCCCAGTGCAAGAAAGTTGTTGACCTGCTAAAGCAAGGCTATCAAAGGGCCACAAAGCTGATTTAAGGGACCGCAGCATCTTCCATAGGACGGAAGGCTGAGAGGTCTGGGACCGTTAAGCCTGGAGAAAAAATTGCTCAGGAGTGTGGAGTAATAAGGCACGGACTGTGGCAGGGCTTCAGGCCAAAGACCTTTATTGTTAGCGTAGCGTGCTTTTTATACAAATACAGCCCGTTCACGCACCTAAAAGTGCTACCCGGTTGGCTATTGCTTTAAGTCCACGCGACTCTCACAGAGGCAGGATTGGTCGCCTCTGTATGTCCACGCGCTCCTTTGCTTCTTCTTAGTTGTTTACCACAGCTCCTTCTCTTCAAGGTTGAGCCCTGCAGGTGTCCGGCTGTTTACCAGCTTCTCAATGCCACAGCTCCTTCTCCTTAAGGTCGAGCCATGCAGGGCGATCCCAATATCACCCCCTTTTTGTTTATCTATAAACAAAACCTGATGGTTCATTCGCAACCCGAGGACTGTGAGGAAGATGGACCATCTGTACATTCTTCTATCGTCCTGCACCACGAACTCAGCCCAGCAGTCGGTAGGTGCCAGCTTTACGTGGGCGTCCCCACGGAGGCAACAGTGGCCTTGCCGTACACCGGCCCACTGCCCTTTGGGAAATCCTGGTATTTATACATTTGCAGAGGAACGAGTTTCGACACACGTGGCCAGCGAGTGTCAGAACACGCCTTGGTTGCCACCTTTCAACACAGAGAGCCTATGGCATACGCGCCCGCTGGCCAGACGTGCTGCACGTGCCCCAGCCACCCTGTCTGTTGGTTCGTAGGCTTTGTTCACGCGGCATATTACCATAATCCAGCAGTCACATATCAACCATGCTCAAGCCAATAGCAGAATGTTATAAGGCAAACAAAATTGTGAATTGTGCTTTATATTCCTCCGTTACTGCATGTCTTCCCCATCCTCCCCTAACCTTGATCAACTTTCTTATCTCTTGGGCTGTTTTCTCTCACCCAGCATAGTATCTGTTTCTTACCCAGCCATCCATTTTCTGATATTCTAACTGCAGTTTTCTCACAGGCCAAAATTCCATCTGTTAACCCCTCCGTATGTATACGATAATTGGCGATAATTTCCATTTCTGCCGACAAGCTAACTATTGCTTTTTCTAGCTGAGATAAACGTCTGAGTCCCAAACAGGATTCCAATTGAAGTTTACAATGTATTACATTATATACATTAACCACTCTGCTAGACTTAGGCTTGCGGTCATACAAGGATACGTAGGACAGAAGGTTACACTTCATCACACGAATCAGATGAACATATTTCACATAGCTGTACTACTCCTCGTGATGGGAAAAGCGCCCGTACAAAGCTATGATAACCTTTATTATATCTCACCAAGGGATTTGTAGTTATAGAGTGCTTTGCCCTAAAATCTTTCCATGTTCCTCTAATGATACCGCTAATTTCAGTCTGATTAATTATCTGTGTTATAAATGATTTAGTCCCAAACAGGATTCCAATTCAAATGTACAATTTATTAAGCGAATAGAGGCAAGCAAACAGCGCTGGGTGCGCCGGGAGTCTCCGCTCCACCAAGACGCACGCGGTTCAGCTCCTGTTCCTGGTTTATAACCTGTCCGTTAATACATATTCATGAACAGGCGTGTCTTCTTCGGCGCATGCCCTCTTCTCCTTCTAGGATCTTCTCGAATCTTCCTCAGCGTGATCCTGTTCGCTAATACATTTTCATGAATAGGCGTGTCTGCTAATACATATTAATGAACAGGCGTGTCTTCTTCAGCGCGTGCCCTCTTCTCCTGCTAGAGTCTTCTTGAATTTTCCTCGGCGTGCCCCCAGGATGACCCCAAACCGTATGCATGCACTTTCTTTACACAATACTATGCGGTCAGTGGTCAAACTGGTTTGAGCTGATATACCAGCCAAGTAGTTTAACTTTCTCCTGTAAAATACCCCTTTTTATGGTGCAGGAGAAATCCATAAAAGTCCAGAAGGTTACACTTCATCACACGAATCAGATGAACATATTTCACAATCCCCCATCTTTTTCTTTATAGTATTGATTCGTGTTTTCGTTTCCAACTGAGTACTGCAGATATCTGCATTCCTTGTATAACCGAGTAGATTAATCTAGTAACAATTCCCCACATATCCCCAATACAACTATCCCGATTTTAGTAAGCCAATCACCACCCATAAAATCTCCCCAAAATCCTCCTAGATTGATTCCATTCCAAGTTTATCTCTCAGGAGGCCATTCGTTATACACCTGGACTCCTAGTCGCTCTCCCTAATTTATGGGTAACAGGAAAAAACTAGGTTTTATTGTTGATTACACGTACGGGCTGTACAATTAGAAAAGGTCCTCAGTTTTCCCATTTTTCTGGGGTAAACCCCAGCTGGACTTGTTCCAATATTGACTACAGTTATTTGCCGTAGTCAGAGTCAAGGAACTCACCCCAAGTAGAACTAGAAGAGGTCCGGTCAGGGCCATAGTGGTCGGCGGTCACAGCCCAAAGGGGTTGCAGCCCTTGGCAGACCCTTTTTAAGCCGCAACACCAGTTCCCCTCCGGTCTTGCCCTCTTCCTTCCTTTAAGGGGGTGCTTTCTTAGTACCCAAATTAATTGAGCACTGCTTGTGAAGGCCAGAGCTTTGCTAGATCAGTGGTTTGTCCAGACCTGAGCACTTGCCCGAGCCTGGCGATCCTCTTTATTTGCAAGGCTTTATGGCTACAGAAAACTGCCAGTTAGCCTGCAGTTCTTACAAATAAACACCACCTTCTACACCAAGGACAAATTCTAGTTCCAGCTCCTTTTTCCTGTTCTTCTTTTGCCAACAACTCCTTCCGATGATACTCGTTTGGAGTACCCATTGTTGTTTCCTATTACCCTTTCCCATTGTTTTCCAAACTTGGGGATTACTTATATTGCTCTCCATAGCTTCCCATGGCCATCGTTCACCTCGATTTGTTCCACCACAAACGTAACAATTAGTTATATTCAATGACTTAGCAATGTTTTCAGCAAGATTTACAAGTAGATTTTTAGCAACTGTGGGAATTTCATGTTTCACTCCTGTTTCTATTACAGGAGTAGCCGCAATAAAATTCCCACAGCAATTTAGTCAGATGTGACCTTCCACTCCTTCCCTGGACCTTTCACTCGCGACACATGTGTCCATCCTTTTTCAGCAGTTCTCACAGCTGTTTCTGTAGTGAATAAAACAAGGAAAGGTCCTTCCCAGAGGGGAGATAGGTTTCCTTCTTTCCATGTTTTTATCAGAATTTTATCTCCTGGTTCTAACTGATGAATTGCAAATCCTAAAGGTGGTGTTTGGGCCACCATCCCAATCTCTCTTCATTCTTTTAATCTTTTTCCAATGGTAATTATATCTTGTTGGATACTATGATCCTCAATTACATTGTTCCCCAGAGGCATTCCTTGAAAATAAGGCATGCCATAGAACATTTCATATGGCGATATTCCAGTCTCACTGTATGTTTTTGTTAAGTGCCAATGGTAAACATTTCGTCCAGGGCATTTGTGTCTCAATCATTAATTTAGCCAATTGTTGTTTTATTGTTTGATTCATTCTTTCTACCTTCCCCGAGCTTTGTGGGTGCCACAGAGTGTGGTATTCCCACTGAATACCTAATGATTGACATAATACTTTCTCAAAAGGTCTGTAAGCTGTTTTTCTCCCTCCCGTGGCTGCTTGTCGAAACACTGTCTTATTTACCTTTTGACAAATTAAGCAACCTTGTGTAATTTGCTTTGCTATTTCAAAAATTCCAATACAACCAAATTGTTTAAGAAAATGATCACTTAACGCTTTTGTACCCCAATGTGTTTGTGCATGCAAACGTTCTAATAATCGCCTGGTGTAGGCTTTTGGCAGCATTTCTCGCCCATCGGGCAGTGCCCATTTTCCTTGTTCTATTTAGCTCCTATTTTCTTCAATTTTGTTTGTCCTTCTGGGGTAAACTCCTTCTCTCTTTCCTCTCGTCCTTTGCTGGTGTCCTCCTTTGTTTGTATGACATTAATTTTGGCAACTTTAGTCCTCAAGGCTGCTTCCTGGGCCTCTTTAGCTGCTAAGTTATTTCCTCTAATTCGGTAATCACCAAAAGTCCCTTTTGGTCTCCCCTCACATGTACCACTGCTATCTCCTTTGGTTCTCTTAACGCCTTCAAAATCTTTCCTATTAATTCTTGATGTATTAAATTCCTCCCGTGAGTATTAATCCAACCTCTTTCTTCCCAAATTTTTCCAAAAGTGTGGACCACCCCATATGCGTATTTAGAATCTGTAAATACAGTCCCGCTTCTTCCTTTTAATAATTCCAGGGCCCTACATAGGGCATACAGCTCACAAGCCTGAGCTGACCATGATGGACTCAGAGGTCCTGATTCCACAATTTCTAAGTCCTTGTTAATTATTGCATATCCCGATTTTCTCTTCCCTTCTACCACTCGGGAGGAGCCATCTATAAACAGCGCTTCTCCATTTTTCAACTCAGCATCTCTTAGATCTGGTCTCACCTTAGTCTGGGTCTCAATTACCTCTAAACAGTTATGTTGTAATTCCTCTGATGGTTCTCCAAACAAAAATTGTGCTGGACTCTGAGCAGAAGTCACCCTCAGTTCTAAGTCAGGGGAGTCTATTAGTATTGCTTCATACTTTAGGATCCGGCTGTCCGTTAACCATTTTTCCGCTTCTTGTTGTAAAACATTTCTGACATTGTGTGGGGTATACACTTTTAAAGGAGCACTAAAGGTAATCTTCCTAACTTCCTCTATTAATAATGCTGTAGCAACCAAAGCTTGGAGACAAGCAGGCCATGCTCTGCTTACTGGATCAAGTAACTTAGAACAATGCCCCATGGGTTTTTTGGATTCCTGCCCAGTCTTGAGTAAGAACTCCATATGCTGTCTGGCTTGATGTATTCACAAAGAGATAGAAAGGTTTTTCTAGATCTGGGAGGCTCAATACAGGTGCTTGTATTAATGCCCTTTTTACTTCCTCAAATCTCTGATCATCTTCAATAAACCACTTAAGTTGGTTATTAGTTAATTTTTCATATAAGAATTTTACTTTATCACTATAATTTTCAAGCCATGGTCTACAATATCCTAATAATCCCAGTATTTGCCTAATTTCCGTTTTAGTCTGTGGGGGTCTTAAGGATAGAATCCCAGATACCCTATCAGGATCTAACTTCTTCCTTCCCTTACTCAGCCAATGTACTAAATATTTTACTTCTTGTTCTACAAACTGTAGCTTTGATCGGGACACCTTTAATCCCTTTTCCCCTTGAAAATTTAACAATTTAATGGTGGTTTTTTGGATCCCCTCTTCAGTTTCTCCTGCTACTAATGAATCGTCCACATATTGCAATAATTTTACCTCCTTAGGTATTGTGAAATCTTGTAGAATTTTTTCTAAAGTTTGTCCAAATAGATTTGGTGACTCCGTAAACCCTTGTGGTAACACAGTCCATCTTAATTGTTGTTTTTGTCCTGTTTCGGGGTCCTCCCACTCAAAGGCAAAATAATCTCTGGATGCCTCATCCAGAGGACAGGCCCAAAAAGCATCTTTCAAATCTATTACACTATACCAAGTATGTTTGGGAGATATATGACTCAATAAAGTATAAGGATTTGCCACCACAGGGAATTTAGTGATTGTTCGCTGATTTACAGCTCTTAAGTCCTGCACCATCCTGTATGACCCATCCGGCTTTTTTACGGGAAGAATGGGCGTGTTACGAGGTGACATACATGGTTCTAGGGTTCCTTTTCCCAAAAGTCTGTCAACTACAGGTTTTAATCCTTTTCGACCCTCCATAGGTATAGGGTATAGCTTGATTCTAATTGGGCGGTGCGGATCTATTATTTGAATGCTTATGGGGTCCATTTTGTCTTTCCAGTTTCCCCTTCCTTATACCACACTGAGGGGTTAATAGCTTCTTCATCCTCTTGTGTTAAAGTGTATAATTTAATCTGCAATTTGTCCCCTTGACTCTGAATGCTCAAGTTTAACTTCAAAATCAAATCCCTTCCTAATAAATTGTATTCCGCTTCAGGGAGCAAAAGTAAATCATTAAGACAAATTTTCTTTTCTGTTTCTACTTCTACATCTTTCAATATATTTACTTTAAAAGGCTCTCCTTTTGCTCCTGCTACTGACACGTAACTCTTCCCTTTTTCTATTCCTTTTGGAAGTTTTTGAATGGTTGACTTTTCGGCCCCTGTATCCACTAAAAATAAAACTTCCTCTTTATGGGGACCAATCAATAATTTTATCAAGGGCTCTGTTGATGTTGAAGTCCCCAGAAGATAGAGCCCCCGACACCCCTAATCTTCTTTGAACATCTTCTCATCTTGTTCCCGCTGACGGCAGTTCTTCTGAACATGTCCCCTCTTGTTACAGTAGTAACAGACGGGAATTGTAAATCTTCCTCGATAAGGCTGTCCCCAGGGTGTCTGCTCTATTCTTTTTTCCCTTTTCTCTCCAGGAGTCGTCTTATTTTTCTGACTTTCCCTTACTGCTGCTACAAAAATTTTTGCTTTTGCTTTTTGTTTTTCTTCGTCCCTCCTAACATAGACTTTCTGGGCTTCTCTAAGTAACTCCTCTAATCCTCTTTCTTGCCAATCCTCCAATTTTTCTAATTTCCTTCTTATATCCCCCCAGGATTTAGCTACAAATTGTGTTCTAAGGAGTGCGGTCCCAGCCACTGTATTCGGATCAATTCCAGAATACATTGGTAGGTTTTTCCTCAACCTCTCCAACCATTCTGTTGGAGATTCGTCTTTCCCTTGTTGTTCATTAAATGCTTTAGTAATGTTTTGCCCTCGGGGAACCGCTTCCCTTATTCCCTGTATGATTAACGTTCTCAAATCCCTCATATTTTGTCTTCCTGGGGGTTGTTGATGATCCCAGTGGGGATCCACATTTGGCCATTTCTGATCTCCCGGGGGTCCTGCCTGACTCTGTCTTTCCCAAATTCTCATTCCAGCTTGTCTAATCATTCCCCTTTCCTCAACAGTGAATAGGATCCCTAAAATGGACTGTATTTCTTCCCAGGTATAAGTATTGGGGCCTAGGAATTGGTCCAATTTTTCAGCTACTCCGAGGGGATCATCTAATAGGGTCCCCATTTCTTTCTTGAAATTTCTTACGTCTGTGGTATTTAACGGGACTGCCACAAACCCGATGCCTCCCTGATTGCCTCCGAGGGGTACTTCTCGTAAGGGATATAGAGAAGCTCCCTCAGATACAGCAGTCCTACTTCTCGTACATGCAGCCGGAGGTCGATCTAATTCCGATCTAATACCCAACCGAACGGTATACACCTTAAATACTTACGACTCCGTCGTCTTCGTTCGGATCTTCGCGCGCAGAATTACGGGCAAAATAAACTGCTGCAGCCGGCAAGGGAGCTCATAAAAAATCAAATTCTTTGCTTGCCCCTATTCAGGTTCAGGATGGCGTTAGTCCCGACCCGACCCGATCAGGAGCCACCAAAAGGTGGGGCGCCCCTCCTAGATCAAGTCAGAATTCAGGAACCAAGACCATCCCGGACGAGCCCCCAATTGTTATAAATGATTTCGTCCCAAACAGGATTCCAATTCAAATTTACAATTTATTAAGCGAATAGAGGCAAGCAAACAGCGCTGGGTGCGCCGGGAGTCTCCGCTCCACCAAGACGCACGCGGTTCAGTTCCTGTTCCTGGTTTATATCCTCTCCGTTAATACATATTCATGAATAGGCGTGTCTTCTTCGGCGCATGCCCTCTTCTCCTGCTAGAGTCTTCTCGAATCTTCCTCGGCGTGCCCCCAGGATGACCCCAAACCTTATGCATGCACTTTCTTTACACAATACTATGCGGTCAGTGGTCAAACTGGTTTGAGCTGATATACGAGCCAAGTAGTTTAACCTTCTCCTGTAAAATACCCCTTTTTATGGTGCAGGAGAAATCCATAAAAGTCCAGAAGATTACACTTCATCACACGAATCAGATGAACATATTTCACACCTCTAAGTATGGATCTGCATGTGGCCCACAATCTAGTAATGTTTCTTGCATATGGACCACCCCTGATCATAAAAGACGTTTTAAACAATGGGTGAAGAGACCCCATTATACCATGTCATTGGAACCAGACAGGCTATGGAATTGTATAAACAAGATAAATTGTTACAATATGGATGATTATCTATGGATACCGTTTGCCTCAGACCTCCATCACGCCTTAAGAAGTATATGCCTGTGCCACAATTACAGTGCTCCAATCCCTAGCTTACAGACAGCATGTCAGATAGAATCCTCCAAACACATGGCTAGTAAATGTAGGATTCCTTCCCAACATTATAAAAAACGGATGCAAGACTCATGAGCCAGTAGTAAAGAGCACAAGTACCACTCTAATGTATCCTGCACTGCTTGAGACCGTATGGGTATGTTCTAATGAAGAGATATCAGATTACAGTCAACCCTATTGGGATGGGTTAGAATGCACTTTAGGAATTCCACAAGTTTATCTCCCATAATAGCTTTTAATCATACTCAGGAGTCATTCACTGTAGTCATTCATGAAACCAAGAGGGTACAGAACAAAGAGAAATGTATTGCCCTCCGTGTCACGGCCAAGCTATTATACAGCAGGGATGAGAGTAAGCTTAGCAATGGGATTGTTTTGGACTTCTTCGGCTGTGATAATTGAAAATTGATTATATCTAGAAAATCTACCATGGCAAGGAGAGACTCTAGCTAATTGTATGCAGCCAGCCAGCAAGGCTAAGCAACACCCAGCTTGTACCCACGAGCAGCCTCACAGATGACTTTAGAAAATCAATTAGCATTGAATATGGTACTACTAAAGGAGAACAGCGTTTGTGGATGGCTGAATAACACCTATCCTGGCAAAACCTGCTGTCAATTCCAAATGTGTCCGCTACTCTGCATCAAGCTAGAGATGAAATGCAAAAAACTGTGGACCAAACCCATGAGCTCAATGAGAAGATGAAACCAAGCAACTGGCAATGAACGAGGTGGATTTAAAATATTTTCAGTTGGCTCAGATTAAAAGTTAGTGGATGGGATCATAGTCTAACCCAGTATGTATTAATGTTTATCATAATGATTGTTATTGTCCGTATTTGATTGTCACGTGTGAAATCTATGATAACTAGAGCTGTAACCATGCGTGTTAAGAGGATTCACATCTATGATCCTGAATACATCCCTTTAATACCATCCCCTATTATAAATTGCGACGAGCGAGGGAAGGCAAGCAGTCGACTCAATATGAGTGATAAGGCAAGCTTCAACTTTATTGCAAAACCTTACACATATTTATACACTAAGTTCTACCTTATGCATACTTGTCTTACAATCATTGGCTTAGCCCTAAAGATTGCATTATCATACTCCTCCTACTTGCGGTTACTGCTACGTGGTCCGGGTTCCATCCTGTTTTTCTTATACAGCGCTGCTTCTTAGCTGTTTACCACAGCTCCTTCTCCTCAAGGCCGAGCCCTGCAGATGTCCAGCTGTTTACCAGCTTCCCAATGCTGCAGCTCCTTCTCATCAAGGCCGAGCCGTGCAGATATCTAGCTGTTTACCAGCTTCTCAATGCTGCAGCTCCTTCTCCTTAAGGTCGAGCCGTGCAGAGTGATCCCAACAATAAATTACCAACCAACAAGAGAGGATGAAAACACAGGAAGGAGAGATGAATGCCTCGACCCACCTAAATACAAATTACACAATGTTCCTCTTAGTGAGTTGTGACTAAGGTCACAGGGTGGATAATGTGGGAAACCACTGTGGGTCTGTAGGGAGTAGCAGGGTTTGACTGGAGCAACACGCTCCTCTTCAAAAGCAACCCTGATGGGTTGCAGTCAGACAGTCTCATAACTGACTATTGTTGAGTGATGTCTGGGATGAGGGGAAAGCCTTGCAGCCTGATGTTCTACGGCAAGGCCACAAAGACCTCCATCAAACGTAAGTAAGCTGACCATTATTAATAACTGAAATTCTTATTAAATATTCATTCCTATTGATCGATGCTATTTGAGTTATATAGTATCTATCGGTCTACAACAAATAAATGAATAAAAAATTAATGAACTGATTAAGTTTTTATTAATCAAATTAGTCTAAATCAATCATTAATAATTACTTATTAATAACAGTCGTTACCTATTAAGATCGATTATTTTATTTATTAGTATTTTGTGGTACTGCATTAACACTACTGTCCTCCAGTTACTTATCATGTATTTTTTTTTTCTTTATCATCACTCTGATTTACTGTTGTAATTATCTACTATCAATTCATCATTATTAATTATCATTAATTACACGTGCTACACGACGGCTCTGTTCCTCACCTAGAACTTGTTATCAGTAAAGTAGTTCCTTATTAACGTGATCTTAATCCACTGGATGTTAATTCCAGTAAATATTAATCTGTATTGCTCTATCGCTAATCATTACTTCGTATATTAATTACCGGTTAATGAATTATTTATTACATTCATTAACCATAGGTCGGTGTATGTTAATCCATCAAGAATTAGCAGAGAGTGCCAGATCAGCATTTGTCCTAAACCTGCTCTCCCCACTCCCTCCTCCCAAACCGCCCGCCTGCCCTCACCCCGGAGAGTTCTGTGTAAAGACACCCACACGCACCCTGCACACCCCCCGTTTCTTTTTGATTGTCATTTTTTTAGCTATTTATTTATCTAGCCTCCCTCCCCCTTACCTTTTCTTACTCTTCTCTCTCACCACCGGGGACCGGGGACCGGGGACCAGGCAGAGGCGGCGGTGCCCAGCCCCAGCCGCCCGCCCTCCCCACCCCACCGCAGCGAGCCCCATTGCTACAAGGCCGCCAGAAGTTAATCTGCTTATGTGTAAACGTGGTGGCAGCTGAGGTATGTTTAAGAATACTGGTAAGTGTTGCTAGAAACCTACAAATATTTTCCGGGTGTTAACCGCGGGGTGCCAGCTTTGTGGGCCTACCACCCAGCACCCAGCTCTGCGCAGGTCTGGAATAAACCGGTATCTCGTCTCGGTGTGTGAGACTGGCCTATCGCACGCCGGGAAACGAAACCGCCTTTTCGGACACCACCATCAGCAAAGCAGCGACCCCGCTTTGCCTGAGGCTGCTGGGCCTGTCCTCTGGGCGCTGCTCACCACTGGAACGCATCCCGCTGGCGACGGACACGCCGACGGCCGCTAGCGAGAGGCGCGGCCCACCTCTCCGGCAGCCGGAGCCCGGCCTCGGGGACGCAGGTCTCTGCCCAGGCCGAGGCACGGGGCTGCTGCTTTCCCAGGGACGGCTTCAACCGGGAGCCGAGCCGAGCACATCGCCCGCAGGCGGACACCGAGGCGGGCCACAGCGCAGGCTGTAGCAGAGAAGGCGGCGTTGTCCACAGCGTTACCAGACTTTTTCGTTTCTTACTGCGTGCACACCCGCCACACACGCTCCCAAACCGGCCCCGGCACGAACCCCTCGCCCGCGGCCACACGCACACACGGAGACACCCCCCCTCCCCCTTCCGCCAGCAGTTTTGCCGGCCCGGGGAAGGAAGGAAGGCGGGAGACTTTAGGACCCCGCGGCGTCCCTGCCGCACCCGTGCCCCCCTCCCGCCTTTCGTCCTCAGTCCGTCGGTCGGCCAGTCCGTCGGTCAGTCACCCTGCTGAAGGTATGCGAGGCACAAAGCGGGGGTATTGTTTAGGCTCTGTCAGGAGTCAACGAGGCGCAAGCCTGAGGGAAGGAACAAGGCAACCGCAAAGGGAACGCAACTGCCGACCTTTGAGTGAACTATCGTAAGTAACATCTAATTAACATCGACTCGGCATAGCACAAGCCTGCCCTCCGGTAGGGGAAGACCCCTACCCACAGAAGCCCCTTCCTCACGGGGCACGCGCAGTAAAAAAGGAGGACGCTGTCGCCGTGGAGACGAGGCTTGCGGGAACCAACAGGCGCAAGGGCGCCTGCGCCAGCTCTCAAAAAAATAACGGTGACTTGTTGCTCGGAGCGTAGAAATATTTTCCCTGCGTTAACCGAGGCGCGCCAGCTTTGTGGGCCTACCACCGGCACCCAGCTCGGCGCAGGGGCGGAAGAAAAGCCGCCGTCTCGACTCCGTGTGTTTCCCGGCGCTCTGCGCACCGGGTGACGGAACCCGCGTTTGGCACAACAGCCCCGCTGCGCGCGGGCCGCCGCCGCCGCGCGGTGAAAACCAACGAACGCGAACGGCGGGGGAGGTGAAAAACGAAAAGAGAAAAAAACCCCCCAACCCAACCGACCCAAACAGAAACCTCCGAAAAGCGCCGCCATCCCCCCTCCCCCAGCCAGCCTCTGCGCCAGGCTCCCTCCCCCGCCGCCGGGGGGGCCGGTTGCCGGGCAGCGGGGCACGCGCGGCTGCAGCCCCCCTTGCCCCCCGCTGCTCCGGGGCGCCGGAGAGTCTCCGGCCGGGGGGGGCCGCACCCACCGGCCTGCGGGTCCGGAGCTGCAGCGCAGGGAGGGGGAGCTCGCGCGCGCGGTGGGGGGGTGGCTGAGTGAGTCTGAGCGCGCGTGTGTCGCGGGGGGGGGCGGTGTCTGCAGGATCGCGGGCGCAGACCTTAATATATTTATTTTTAACAACGGCTTGTTTAGCCTGGGGAAGTGGAGGGTCAGGGCACTGCAGTAGCTGCAGCCTGCAGCTGCTTGAAGAATGGTTTTGTGATAAATGATTTAGTCCCAAACAGGATTCCAATTTAAGTTTTCAATTTATTAAACAAATAGAGGCAAGCAAACAGCGCTGGGTGCGCCGGGAGTCTCCGCTCCACCAAGATGCACACCTTCACTTCTTACAGTTCCTTCCTTTATACTTCTCTAGGCTTCGTTTCTTGCCTTTCTCCGCCTTTTTCTTGGAAGATGACTCTTTCTTTAAGTACGTCACCACTTCCCCGGTCTGCGCATGCTTCATCTTTTTCTAGGTGGTCGTCCGGTGGTCGTTGGGAGGAAGATGCTCCTCTTCGTCAGTGCACCCTACATGACCTCTCTGTTTGTGCAGGCGCTCCGTTATTCCACTTATATTATGCTACCTTATTTGGCTATACATTTTCTTGACATTTCTGCGGTTATTTACAACACTGGTTTGCACTAGTATATCAGGAACTAACTTACATATCAGGAGGCTACATAAGCTTCACATATCAAGGGAGTTACCCAAACTATACTTATCAGGAAGTTACATAAAGACTGCCACTCCCCTGTTTATGGTCATGCCCTACATATATTCCTTTATTTCAATATAAATGACATTTGCTTCAAGCTTATATTCACTAGATTTTCTTTACACGAATCGCTCGTTCCTCACAATCCCCCGTTTTCTTTTTCACCACTGTGATTCGTGTAAAATTTATTTAAAGTTTGTTTGATGGGTATTAACTCGGGTTCCTCTATATGTTTTACCAACATTAAAACATGTTTTCTCTCACTCTGTGTTGGTTCTATTGGAGTGGCTGTAAATTTCATTCCATTAATGGCAGAAGCTACAGCTTGTGAAAGACAAGGAATTAGACATGGTATTATTAACATACCTCCAAACAATCCTAACAAAACGATAATGATTTTTGTTACCCAGTTTCCTGAGAATAAATTTTCCCACGTTGTCCATAGTCCTTGGACATTTATTCCATTCCACGTTTGGACTGGCACATGGGCTACTTTTTTCATTTCTCTTACTAATTCATTGATGGCTTTTCCTTCATCATTTATCTCTAAACAACAATTTGTGAGATTAAATTTTCCACAGACTCCTCCTTCCTGTGCTAGTAAATAGTCTAGTGCGAGTCTATTTTGATATAGGGCTGTACGCATTTTAGTATTTTGTTTAGCCACCAATCCTAGAGCATTACCCGTTTTATTTACAATTATTTCTACTACAGCTTGCAACCTGATTATTCTATTCAACATATAAATGGGGGTCCTATATCCCCAGGACCCATCTTCTGCCCATGTCGCTGGGTCATAATATGCTATTATTCTTTCAGGTGGCCACTCATTATCTTTCCATTTTCCTATTTGTAGCTCTCTTTTTTCCCTTCAGTTGTGAGTTTCTAATGCATCTGTATATACCAGTACCCCTAGGCGTTCTCCTCGGTTTATAGGTAATAAGAGAAAGCTTGGCCGTATAGTTCCTAACACGCACGCTCCGGTCCAATTTTTTGGTAATCGGGTATATGCAAATTTTCCACAGATCCAATATTGCCCTTCTGGACTTGACCACCCTTTATCAATAGTGGTTCCGTTGGTCCAATTCGCATGATTTTTACTTATTTCTTGGGCAGTGCCCCATTTATCCTACTTTTGGTAAGTACTATTCCAGTTATATCCCCCTTCACATACTAAATATCCGACTGGTTTACTCCCAGCGTCATTTTGCCAACAGCTTCTTCTTATTATGCTGGTTTGTAATATCCATTGTTGTTTCCTGACCTGAGTTGATATGTTCTAAACATTAGGGTCTGGTATGTTGCTCTCTTGGGCCTCCCAGGGCCAATTCTCTCCTGATTAGTTCCACCACATACATAACAATTAGTTACATTTAGTGACTTAGCAATGTTCTCAGCAAGATTTACAAATAGATTTTTAGCCACTGTGGGAATTTCATATTTCGTTCCTGTTTCCATTTCATGACAAAATGACTTAAATAACAGTCTATGCTGCACCGATTCTCTTTTCTTTCATTTCAATATTAATAACTACACCTGGGTCTTCTCCAGGTCCATATATCTTAAGTCCAATTTTGGTTATTTTTTTCTGTTTCCAAATTTCTAAATTTATAAGGGTTAAATTTACTAAATTACAGGTACAGGTTGTACAATTATGGTCTGTTTGTACCCTTGTGATTGAAGCTTGTAAATCCCCACATTGGCTGTCATATCCCCAGCTTGCAGTATCCTAACATACACAAGACCATCCCCTTCTTCCACATAGGTGTGCTGACTGATATCTCACCGTTTGACTAGGTACATAATCAGGATTTATCTGACATTGACGTCCACCTCCACCTGGGCAAATATATTTTGGTTGATTACTATAGTATCATCTCCACTCTACACTCCCACAATTAATATCCAGATCATCATCTATAATATCGCATGCATCAAAAATTACCGATACTGATGTGCTCAAATTGGCCATATCCTTACTTATTCCAATTAATCTTCCTACTTCCGAATTTGTTTTCATTTCTACCCACTATTGATAAAGAAGTTCCTTTGGATCGTAACAAACAGTATCATTTTCCACCGAGCATTTCTTATATTGTGTTCCATTGTATATACAACTCCCGTTCTGTTTCCCTTTGCACTCGTAATAGGTGTGGTACATTAATGTTTTATTACTTACTCGTCCGTGCTGGGCGGTTCTTATGCACTCGGTGCAATTTTGATTACCTGTCACCAGGTTGGTGAGTCCGAGTAAAATCAGGAGAGGTCCGGTAAGGGATCTCATGGTCGGAGGCATCAGCTACAAGGGGTGCTCGTCCTTGACTGGCCTTACTTGGTCGCGACTGAGAATCCCCACCCGGTCTTGCCCTCTCCCCCTTCTCAAGCGGACTTCTTTATTTCGATGACAGTAATAAATCTTACCCACCAGAAATCTCCTATAGGAGTAGTCTGTCCACACTGAATGCAGAGGAAACTTCAGCTTTGAATTTGAAAACGTCCCTGTTAGCCTCTGTGGGAAATGATATATTTGTTACACAGGTTACACCTAACCCTCAATAATCATACAACATGGTTTACAGAGTGGACATAAACTTAGTCCTGCCCGATAATTGCTTAATGCTATAGTCTTTAATTCGTGATCATTTCTCATACGTTCATTCCCTTTTTAATGTTATTTTTGTGGTTCCAGGTTGTAAAATAACTTTCCAGTCTTTCATGGGTCCTTTTACTCGAGTCGCGTGCGTCCACCCCTTTTCCGCGGTCCGGATGGCAGTATCTGTAGTTAACAATACAACAAAGGGTCCTTCCCATGAAGGAACTAAAGTTTCTTTCTTCCAAGTTTTGATCAGTACCTTATCCCCTGGTTTGAATTGATGGATTGCAAACCCCAAAGGTAGGGTTTGTGCCATTATTCCTATATCTCTTAGTTCTTTCAACCTTTCTCCTAAAATGATAACATATTTCCGAATATTATAATCTTCCACTACATTGTTTCCCTCGGAGATAGGGCATGCCGTATAAAACCTAATATGGCGATAATCCAGTCTCACTGTGCGGTTTGATCCTTATGTTAAGAAGGGCTAGCGGTAAACATTTAGTCCATGGCATCTGTGTTTCAACCATTAGCTTCGCTAGCTCTTGCTTTATTGTTTGGTTTATTCTTTCTATTACTCCCAAACTTTGAGGATGCCATGGGGTATGATATTCCCATTTAATACCTAATGATTGGCACAAGGATTTTATAATTTTAGAAGTAAAGCGAGTGCCTTGATCAGAATCAATATATTGTATTATCCCATACCTGGGGATTAGGTGTTCTAGTAAAATTTTATCACCGTCTGAGCTGTCGCTCTTGCTACAGGATAGGCTTCGACCCATCGTGTTAAATGGTCTACTATAACTAACAAATATTTCAATCTTCCTATTCTTGGTAATTTGGTAAAGTCGACTTGAATCCTTTCAAACGGTCTATAAGCTAGTTTTCTTCCTCCCATGGCCACTTGTTGAAACACGGCCTTATTTGCCCTTTGACAAGTTAAACACCCTTGTGTAATTTGCCTTGCTATTTCAAAAAATTCCAATACAGCCAAACTGTTTAAGGAAATGATCACTTAACACTTTTGTACCCCAATGTGTTTGCGCGTGTAAGCGTTCTAATACCTGCCTAGCGTAAGCTTTTGGCAACATCTCTCGCTCATCAGGTAATGTCCATTTCCCTTGTTCCACTCTAGCTCCTATTTTCTCTAATTTTGCTTGTTCCTCCAGCGTAAACTTTTTCTCCTTTTCCTCTTATCCTCTTCCACTAGTGTCCTCCCTTGTTTGTGTATGATTAATTTTAACAGTTTCAATCCTCAAGGCTGCTTCCTGAGCCTCCTTATCTGCTAAATTATTTCCTCTAATTCGATAATCTAATCCCTTTTGGTGTCCCCTCACATGCACCACGGCTATTTCCTTTGGTTCTCTTAACACTTTTAAAATTTTACTATCAACTCCTGATGTATTAAGTTCTTTCCTTGAGTGTTAATCAGGCCTCTTTCCTCCCAAATTTTTCCAAAAGTATGGACTACTCCATATGCATATTTGGAATCTGTGAATATGGTCCCTCTTCTTTCTTTTAATAATTCCAGGGCCCTACATAAGGCATAAAGCTCACAAGCCTGAGCTGACCATGATGGACTCAGAGGTCCTGATTCCACAAGTTCTAAGTCCTTGTCAATTTTTGCATATCCTGATTTTCTCTTCCCTTCTATTACTTGGGAGGATCCATCTACAAACAATTTTTCTCCTCCCTCTAATTCAATATCTCTAAGATTGAGCCTTACTTTTGTCTGGGATTCTATAACTTCTAAACAATTGTGTTATAGCACTACTGCTTCTGAGGGTTCCCCAAACCGGAACTGAGCGGGGCTCTGGGCAGAGGTGACTCCTAATTCCAAATTAGGTGAATCTATCAAGATGGTTTCATATTTCAAAAGTCTACTATCTGTCAACCATTTCTCTGTCCTCTGTTGGAGGACATTCCTAACATTATGTGGCGTATATACCTTTAGAGGTACACTAAAGGTAATTTTCCTAGCTTCCTCTATCAATAATGCCATAGCAACTAGGGCTTGGAGACATGCTGGCCACCCCCTGCTCACCGAATCTAACAATTTGGATAAATATCCCACCAGTGTGTGTGGGTTTTTTGGGGGTTTTTTTTGTTTGTTTTTGTTTTGTTTTGTTTGTTTTTTTGTTTTTTTTTGTTTTTTTTTTTTCCATTCCCTTTTTAGTCTGTGGAGGTCTTAGGATTAAAATACCAGAAACCTGGTCAGGATCTGATTTCTTTTTTTTTCCTTTGCTTAACCAATGTCCCAAATATTTTACTTCTTGCTCTATAAATTGTAATTTCGAGCAGGACACTTTTAATCCCTTTTTCTCTAAAAAATTTAACAATCTAATGGTGGCTTTTCGGGTCTCCTCTTCAGTTTCTCCTGCTACCAGTAAATCATTCACATATTGTAATAATTTTTCCCTCCTCGTGTACTGTAAAACCTTGTAAGATTTTCTTTAAGGTCTGTCCAAACAAATTTGGTGACTCCGTAAACCCTTGTGGTAGCACAGTCCACCTTAATTGTTGTTTTTCGTCCTGTTTTGGGGTCTTCCCATTCAAAGGTAAAATAATCTCTGAACCCCTTATCCAAAAGACAGGCCCAAAAGGCATCTTTCAAATCTATTACACTATACCAAATATGTTTAGGAGACAGGTGACTCAATAAAGTATAAGGATTTGCCACGACAGGGAATTTGGTGATTGTTCGCCGATTCACAGCTCTCAAATCCTGTACCATCCTATATGTACCATCTGATTTCTTTACAGGGAGTATCGGGGTATTGTGGGGTGACATACATGGTTCCAAAGTCCCATTTTTTAGTAATTTATCCACAATAGGTTTTAGACCTCTCCGGCCTTCTATAGATATAGGATATTGTTTAATTCTAATTGGCTTATGAGGGTCTGTTATTTGTACCTTGATGGGTTCCATATCTAATCTCCCAACATCTCCTTCCTTATACCATACTTGGGGGTCAATTTTTTCCTCATCAAGTTGGGTTAAGGTACATAAGTTAATATATAACCGATCTCCTTGGTTCTGAATAGTTAGGTTTAGTTTTAAAATCAAGTCCCTCCCTAATAGGTTATATTCTGCTTCTGGTAATAAAAGTAAATCATTTAAACAAATTTTTGTCTCTGTCTCAATCTCTACTTCTTCTAAGATGGGGACTTTGAAGGGTTCTCCTTTTGCACCTGTTACTGACATCTGGGCTTTTCCTTTTCCTACCCCTTTTGGGAGTTTCTGAATCGTTGACCTTTCAGCTCCAGTATCTACTAAAAATAAAAATTCTTCTTTTTGGGGACCTACTAATAGTTTTATCAAGGGCTCTGTTGATGTTGAGGTCCCCAGAAGATACAGCCCCTAACACCCCTAATCCTCTTTGAACATTTTCTCATCCCATTCCCGTTTACGGCAGGTTTTCTGAACACGTCCCTTTTTGTTACAATAGTAACAGATGGGAATTGTGGGTCTGTCTTGATGAGATTGTCCCTGGGGTGGCTGTTCTGGTCTCTTATCTTTTTTTCTCTCCCAGCTGAGTCTTACTCCTCTGACTTTCCCTCACTGCTGCTACAAAAATTCTTGCCTCTGCTTCTTGTTTTTCTTCGTCCCTCCTGACATAAACCTTTTGAGCTTCTCTTAGTAATTCTTCCAACCCTCTCTCTTGCCAATCCTCTATCTCCACCCAGAGGTACTTCCCGTAAAGGATACAAAGACGCTCTGGGTGCTCAGTTTGGGATCCTCCCCTTAGAGTTGAATTCGACCCCGGGGCCGTAGGGGAAGTCGTCAGATTTGGTGACGGTATTTGACGGGTAGCTGGATTATACGGGGGAGGTAAGTGATCTAGGGGGTCCCAATCCTTCTTTTCCTTTTCCATGTGTTGCTCCCCTACGGTCTTATTTTTCCCTACTCCTGTTTTAAGATGAAAAAAGCCCACACAGGCCTTTATCCATAAACTAGCATACTCGCTCTCCTCTTGGCAAAACGGTTCCTTAGAATTTACATACAGGTTTAGCGCCTGACAAACCCAATCCTCAAATGACCCAAATACAGGCCAAAAAAAACGTGGGGTCTCAAGGGGTTCTTTGGCCATTTTACCATACAATATTAACTAATTTCTCTTTTGTCTTCCCTTTTCCAGGGCCCTTATTATTCCAATGTTTTAACATTATTCCTAATGGAATCTCCGGAGGTATTTTTAGTAATTCGCTCCCTTTCTTCTGGTCCTGGGTTCTCGATTTCGTCTGACCCATCTAGGAATTTTTACTGTGGCAATTCCTACAGCCCTTGGTTACCAAGCAGAGTGTCTTGCAGGGGGTTTCAAACTTCTCACTCACCTATGGATCCTATAAAAATCGCTTCGGTCCTTTACCGGCCAAGTCCCTCGCGGGAGATTGGAACCGCGGTTAGAAGACCTCCACAATCGCTTCGGAACGAGGTTCCGTCTCAGTCACACTCTTACACACACAGGCAACCGAATCCCACCCAACCGAACGGTATACACCTTAAATACTTACAACCCCGTCGTCTTCGTTCGGATCTTCGCGCGCAGAATTACGGGCAAAATAAACTGCTGCAGCCGGCAAGGGAGCTCATAAAAAATCAAATTCTTTGCTTGCCCCTATTTGGGTTCAGGATGGTGTTAGTCCCGACCCGACCCGATCAGGAGCCACCAAATGGTGGGGCGCCCCTCCTAGATCAAGTCAGTATTCAGGAACCAAGACCATCCCGGACGAGTCCCCAGTTGTGATAAATGATTTAGTCCCAAACAGGATTCCAATTTAAGTTTTCAATTTATTAAACAAATAGAGGCAAGCAAACAGCGCTGGGTGCGCCGGGAGTCTCCGCTCCACCAAGACGCACACCTTCACTTCTTACAATTCCTTCCTTTATACTTCTCTAGGCTTCGTTTCTTGCCTTTCTCCGCCTTTTTCTTGGAAGATGACTCTTTCTTTAAGTACGTCACCACTTCCCCGGTCTGCGCATGCTTCATCTTTTTCTAGGTGGTCGTCCGGTGGTCGTTGGGAGGAAGATGCTCCTCTTCGTCAGTGCACTCTACATGACCTCTCTGTTTGTGCAGGCGCTCCGTTATTCTACTTATATTATGCTACCTTATTTGGCTATACATTTTCTTGACATTTCTGCGGTTATTTACAACACTGGTTTGCACTAGTATATCAGGAACTAACTTACATATCAGGAGGCTACATAAGTTACACATATCAAGGGAGTTACCCAAACTATACTTATCAGGAAGTTACATAAAGACTACCACTCCCCTGTTTATGGTCATGCCCTACATATATTCCTTTATTTCAATATAAATGACATTTGCTTCAAGCTTATATTCACTAGATTTTCTTTACACGAATCGCTCATTCCTCACAGTTTCAGGGACAATGGAGCTTTTCTTAGTAGCGGGAAGAGCAAGAAACCTTCACAAATTACAGCTGGGAAGGTTCTGTCTGGATGTGAGAAAAAATAATCCTCACTGAGAGGGTAGTCTTGTGCTGCAAGAGATCACCCAGAGGGAGTCTGGATTATCCCATGGCTTTGTGTTTCAAGGAGCAGCTGGTGAGGGTGGAGAGCCATCAGTGAAGGCATAGAAATGCCAGGGTGAGAGCTAGGTGGGAAAGCAAGATGGCTGTCAGCAAGCTGAAGGGAAAGAGGTGAGGCATGGGACAGTGTAGGGCAGCCTGCATAGAGATGGCCAAGGGTTCTAGCAAGACCGAGAGGTCCAAAAGGACTGAGGTCTTTGTCGTCTTGACTATAGCAGCTGTCTCTACCACCAGGGCCAGTGAGACAAAACTTTATTCTTCTCTTCTCAGAAACTGCCTTCCCAGGACCTGGGCTCAGGGTTTGGCCTTGCCTGCTTCATAAAACGAACCAAGGGTTTTCTCAGCATTACAGCCACCTGTGCAGTGCCCTTGCCTACCTGCAGTCACCGTCTCCAAGTATCTGCTCTAATGAGTCAATGAGGAGCCTTTGGCAGTAATGGGTCTCATTAAGTCCCATTAATGCTTCAAGGTATTTTGGGGTTTGCTTCTGGCTTTGACTTCTTGAGAGGTTTGTTCAGTCTTCTCCCAGTATCTGAGGTTCACGGACTGAGCCCCAAATACACCATGGGGCTCCTTAAAACACAGAAAGCCCTAACAAGTCATGCCTCTTCCTGTAACGTTCTCCACGTCTGCAAGACTCGTATAGCTAATCTGAGTTGTTTCATAGCGTGGTTAAGAAGGAAGATTTCAAAGTGCACCTAATAAAGTTATTTTTAATTTTAAAGGCGGTATTTTGTTAATTTCAGTTTAAAGAAGTGATAGAAGCATTATCCAACTGATATGGATCCTGAGTGTCAGGAGCGTCTCCTGAGGAGGTCTGGACAGGTAGGAAAAGCAGTCCCTTGAGATCTGACACTGGGTGGACAACCTTGCTCCTCACCTCCCCAGACTCCCCACCTGTCGTTGGCCACCTGGGATTTACATCACTTTCCCTTCATCAGACTTCTCTGAACTCTGGGAGCTGAATGTTAGAGCTCCATTGCACCATCTCCCACCCACTTTCCTTAGAGGACTGGCTGCACACAGGCACAGAAGGATGTTTCCCATTTGCAAGCAAAGCAAAGTAAAGCACGATCAAGTGTCTTAAGCAATAAAACACTCCTCAACCATATACTAAGTACAAGCTGCCTCTAATGAGGTCGCCTTTCTACAAGGGATGATCTTACGAGAAATGTTTTAGATAGATAGATAGATAAAGGTAGATACAATTAAAAGAGTTGGCTAAAGATACCGTTATACTACTGAAAGACAGGCAGGCTTTTAGTCCCTGAAGCTCAAAGCAGCAGTGTGGGTGGGAAGTATCTGAATGAACAAAGAGTAAGGGAAGGAGAATAATGGAAAGGGCCTTTGTCTAGACAGTCTGCTGAAAACATTACTTCAGAAATGGTCATTGTATCAGCACAGGTGAAAATATATGAAAGATTAGAATTATTAACTACAAAAGACATTAACCACTTGATCCAGTGTGGCCTGGCAGCAAAGGCAGCCAGCAGTGTCCTGAAGTGTATAAAGAGGAGCCTCGCCAAAAGAGTGAGGGAAGTGGTTGTCTCCCCATGCTCATTGCTTGTTAGACCACCTGTAACCAATTATATCCAGTTTTAGGGCCCCAGTTCAGGTGTACTGATCTGGCTGGGATGGGGTTACCTTCCTTCATAGCAGCCTGTGTGGTGCTATGTTTTGCATTTGTGCCTTAAACAGTGTTGATAACACACCAGTGTTCTGGCTATTGCTGAGCAGTGTTTGCACAGTGTCAAGGCCTTCTCTGCTCCCTCCCAGTGAGTAGGCTGCAGATGGGCAAGAACAGCTGACCCCAACTGACCAAAGGGATATTCTCTAACGTATGACGTTGTGCTGAGCAATAAAAGCTGGGACAGAGGAAGAAGGAACTAGAATTTTTTTGTTACAGGAATCACTTCCTAGTTCACATGGAATCCCTTGCATAGCATTAGTAAAAGGCCTTAGACCTTCATAAGCGGTGAACTTCCACCTAGCTACTGATGAAGTTCTACTGAACTCTTACTTAGTCGCGTGAGGGAAGGCCCTGAAACTGGTGTAAATTAGAAAGATAAGATAGCCACATCCATCAGCAGAGGTTGCCTCATCGAGAAAAGAAAAAGAACGGCCCGCTTGGAGACAGTGAAAGGATCCAATGAGGAAAAAGGAGACCCCAGACCCAAATACTCCAACTGGACTAAACCGTCTCACAAGGGGAGGGGAGCTTAGACTGTAAGGGTATAATTGTCCAGAGAGTCTCTGGTTCGGGGTCCGTCTCCAGAGGCACTCAGCTCAAGCTGTTCTTCACCACTGTACCGCTTAATAAATTCAACTGGTATACGTCATGTCAGAGATTCTGCTTCAGGAAACCTAGGGTTGAGCCTGAGGGAAGAGAAAGCACCCAAGAGAGACTCCTTGATTGGTGTGTGAATGCTCAGGCAGCGGCTTCTCCATTAACGTTTTTTCATTCAAAGAGTCTTCTGTGTGGAGACTGGCTGGGCATCATTTTTGCTTGTGGGAGGTGGTGAGTGGTTGCCTTTGCGTTGCTTATTATTATTATTGGTTGTTGATTTTTTAAAAATCTCTTTCTTTCACCTGCTAAGCTGTCTTTATCTTGACCCACAACTTTCCGTGCTTTATTTCTTCCTGTTCTCTCTCCTGTCCCAGTGGGGAAGGGGAGGAAAGAGTGAGCGGCTGCGTGTCTGCCGGGCTATTGGCCAGAGTCAATCCACCACATCAAGGAAGACGTTGACAACTGGGAGTGACTTCAGTGGGAGGCTGCCAAGATGCGCAGGGGCTGCAGCACTTGCCTGGGGAGCAGAAACTGAGGGAAAGGGCTGCCTTCGGCCTGGGAAAGGGAAGGTCTGGGGAACCTCATAGCAGCCAGCCAGTCCCTGCAGGGAGGTTTTCAGGAAGATGGAGCCAGTCTTGTCACCGTGGTGCTTGGCAGGACGATAATAGACGATAGTCAAATGTTGAAATAAGGAATGTTGAGGCTGGAGATAGGGACAATCTTTCTCTCCATAAGGGCATCCAAACATTGAAGCAGGTTTCCCAGAGATGTTTTCCTGTCTTTGTCCTTGGACATTTTCCAGCCCCCATGTGGCAAAGCCTTGAGCAAAGTGGTCTGACTCCGTAGCCGATTCTGCTGTGAGCATGAGGTTGGACTGGAGACCTACTGAGGTCCCATTCAGGAGAGTGGAAAACTAAATGATGCTGTGGTTCCTTCCTCTCTAGGTGTGCCCTTGATGACAGTAGGGAAAGCTGTCAGGTTCCCCGTGACCATGGAAGTAAGTCAGATGCTGGCATAGTCAGATCAGCTGAAGTTGTCTTCTCCTCCTCCAGGCAGTGTTGCTCAGATGCAGGACTGCTTCACTGGTATCCCCAAACAGCCCTGGTTATTTCCTTTGCTTCACCGTTCATTCCCTTTTCATTCTTTTCCCACCTCTCAAGTCCTGCTCTTTAACCATCCTTATCCCCACCCATGCAAAAAGCCAAGGACTTTTCACTGTTTATCCAGTGGCCCTGCATTTGCTCACTTTGAACCCTCCTTTGGTGTCTCTGCGGTGGTTACTGTGGTGCTTTCTACCTCGCATTGCAACTCAACTTAACGCCAGTACTCTTTTCTTCTCTGTAGTGTCCTGCAGCTACTTAAGTTCTGATCTTGTTAGAGGCACCACGACTCAGGATGGCCGTTGGCACGCATACTTTAAAAGCTGGACTGTTGGAGGTTCAGTCCAGAGGGACCTTGGCACACCTGGGATTTGGCCAGCAGAAACCTCAAGGTTTTGAAGGAAAAGCTCAGAAACAACTCCATGCAGCAGCATGGACAGGGACCTGACTGACTAAGGAGTGTCCTGAGGTGAAGTATCTGGGAACTGTGACAATGCCATATGAGTCAGTGGTTCTCACATTTCGAAAGGAGAGTGGAGTGTCTGGAGGAGGTCTGCCAACTTGAAGTGAAGGGCCTAAAGGATGAGCTGTGGGGAGAGTCTGAGGGAGCTGGGTGTCTGTAGCCTGCTGAAGTGGAGGCACGGGTTTACCTAGCAAGAGCCTGCACCTGCCTGGAGGGATAACGGAGCCAACCTGTTCTCTGCAGTCACCATTGATACGACAGAAGGAACAGCCACAAGCTGCCTCTTGGGAGCTTTAGGCTGAACCTCAGGAAAAATAAAATGGACTAGGAGGAGCGTTGCCATGATCTCCACCTTTGGAGCTCTTCAAGTTTCAGCGCCGCAAAGTCACGGCCAGCCTGGAGGCTGGACTAGAGACCCCCTCGCAGCAGTCTCTTTCCCAACAGGCCTGTGCCTTGCCACATGTCATATGAGAAGAGACTAAGCTGGAGGAGAGGGTCTCTACATCACAGGACAATTCAGGGTGGAAGGAGGGTCAGGAGGTCTCTGGTGTTGCACTGGCTCCAAGCAGGGCCAGCTCTGAGGTCAGACCAGCTTGCTCGCTAAATGCCAGAATCCGGAGAAAGAGTTTACACATGAACCAGGCATCTGTGCCGCCGTTACAGAAATGGAGACAAGGCCTTTGACCAGCTCCCTGAACACAGCTATTGGTACGTCATGCCCCCTGAGAACATCCATCCTCCCGGGAACATCCATCTTCTTGTCCAAAGGAGTGGGATCCTTATGCAACTATCCTGCCATATCTCCAGACCATGGGGTGCTTTACACTGTAAACAGAACTGAAGGAAAGCCTCTGACTTGGGTACGGTCAACTGAATTGCTAAAAGAGGGCAAGATGGAGGGATCTCGGAGCTTCCAGGTTCTTCCTGAAGATAGAAGGCCTCAGATATAGGAACAGAAGATAACAGTTTTGAACTAGCCTAGGCTTTAGATCATTTCACATGTGATGGCTCTGCTCCATCCTTTCAGTCATTGGCACCCAGAAACCTCATCTGCTTTTCCTTCCTCTCCTCCCAAAAGCTGATCAAGTGATGGGAAGAAAGGAAGGAGAAAGGCCCTAGGCCTCTGTGACTCACCTGGGCTCTGGCACTTGGAGGGCCACAGTGTCATCCATTGTACACCCCATAAAGAATCAAGCTGGGAAGTGACTCTTCACGTACAAGTGAACAAGGTCGATGGACAGGCAAGGCTATGTCTGGAGACCAGTACACCTAGAGCATCGATCAAGCTGGGGCTGAAACTCAGGCCTGGTCTTCAATGGTCTCCTGGGCCCATGGACAGAGGTGTGGATGGAGGCCCCAGGTGAGGCTGATTAGGGTCCTGAAGGCCTGTGGATGCTCTCAGGGCCCTGACACTGCCCCCATGGGATCCCACCTGCCAGTGCCCTCAGTAGGCCAAGTTCTCATTCCCGCATGTGCAGGGTCTGTGCTCGGCTACTCTCCTTCCCCGCTTCTGTGCAGATCTGGGAGACCACAGTTTCATGGTGACTACAACCAAGGCTGAAACTGGTCTTCCCATCCCTGACCAACTTTTCCTCTTTTGGGAGTACAAGGTCCAGGTGAGCCTCAGACTGGGTGGCACAGTTAGAAGCTGACCCACACACAAGATCCCGCCTAACCTGTTGCATGTCCCATAGAGAACATCCACACATCTGACCTGCTCTGGTAGCAAGCAGGGCATCCTCCACTTCTCGCCTTCCCTGTTAGTCTCACCTAAAGATGTTGTATCTCCGTCAGTCACAAAAGCTGTGGGAGCTGTCCTTTTCCGTCTTGGCTCTTGCTCCCCTAACGTCACAGCTTTGCGATGGCATGTTGTCCTCCTGCTGTCTGTGCTCCAGGCTGTGGGCTTTGGTGCACATTAGGCCTGTAGCACCTCAGATGTGGCACCAGGGCCAAGGGCAGATTTGTCACATGGACACCTGATACCAAAAGATTGGCCCTCTTTGTGTGGAAAGGCTTCACAGCCGATGTGTGCTGGAGTGGATGGCAGGAGGCAACATAATGATGAAGGAGGTTCTCACAACGAGAGCAAAAGCTGCAGTCCCCAAGACCAGACAGAAAACGGCCTTGGGCTGTGCAGCCCTGGCAGGAGAGGGGTTTGCTGTCCCAGGTGACTCTTGCAGCAATGCGTGGGGCCTGTGACAGAGGTGAAGCCGATCTCCAAGAAGGACAAGCTGCTGCTGAGAAAGTCCCCGGGGGAGGACAGCCTGTCATCCAGCCACACTGTGGACATCATGCTGGGGGCTGACTGGCTAGATAGCAGCTCTGCAGAGAAGTACCTTAGGGTCCTGGAGGGCAAGCAGCTGAGCATGAGCCAGCCATGCAGCCTCGCAGCAAAGGCCAGCAGCCTCCTGGGCTGCATTAGGAAAAGCATTGCCGGCAGATGGAGGGAAGTTAACCTTCTCCTCCACTGAGCACCGGTGGGCCACATCTGGAGTGCTGTGTCCAGTGCTGGGCTCCCCAGTGCAAGAAAGTTGTTGACCTGCTAAAGCAAGGCTATCAAAGGGCCACAAAGCTGATTTAAGGGACCGCAGCATCTTCCATAGGACGGAAGGCTGAGAGGTCTGGGACCGTTAAGCCTGGAGAAAAAATTGCTCAGGAGTGTGGAGTAATAAGGCACGGACTGTGGCAGGGCTTCAGGCCAAAGACCTTTATTGTTAGCGTAGCGTGCTTTTTATACAAATACAGCCCGTTCACGCACCTAAAAGTGCTACCCGGTTGGCTATTGCTTTAAGTCCACGCGACTCTCACAGAGGCAGGATTGGTCGCCTCTGTATGTCCACGCGCTCCTTTGCTTCTTCTTAGTTGTTTACCACAGCTCCTTCTCTTCAAGGTTGAGCCCTGCAGGTGTCCGGCTGTTTACCAGCTTCTCAATGCCACAGCTCCTTCTCCTTAAGGTCGAGCCATGCAGGGCGATCCCAATATCACCCCCTTTTTGTTTATCTATAAACAAAACCTGATGGTTCATTCGCAACCCGAGGACTGTGAGGAAGATGGACCATGTGTACATTCTTCTATCGTCCTGCACCACGAACTCAGCCCAGCAGTCGGTAGGTGCCAGCTTTACGTGGGCGTCCCCACGGAGGCAACAGTGGCCTTGCCGTACACCGGCCCACTGCCCTTTGGGAAATCCTGGTATTTATACATTTGCAGAGGAACGAGTTTCGACACACGTGGCCAGCGAGTGTCAGAACACGCCTTGGTTGCCACCTTTCAACACAGAGAGCCTATGGCATACGCGCCCGCTGGCCAGACGTGCTGCACGTGCCCCAGCCACCCTGTCTGTTGGTTCGTAGGCTTTGTTCACGCGGCATATTACCATAATCCAGCAGTCACATATCAACCATGCTCAAGCCAATAGCAGAATGTTATAAGGCAAACAAAATTGTGAATTGTGCTTTATATTCCTCCGTTACTGCATGTCTTCCCCATCCTCCCCTAACCTTGATCAACTTTCTTATCTCTTGGGCTGTTTTCTCTCACCCAGCATAGTATCTGTTTCTTACCCAGCCATCCATTTTCTGATATTCTAACTGCAGTTTTCTCACAGGCCAAAATTCCATCTGTTAACCCCTCCGTATGTATACGATAATTGGCGATAATTTCCATTTCTGCCGACAAGCTAACTATTGCTTTTTCTAGCTGAGATAAACGTCTGAGTCCCAAACAGGATTCCAATTGAAGTTTACAATGTATTACATTATATACATTAACCACTCTGCTAGACTTAGGCTTGCGGTCATACAAGGATACGTAGGACAGAAGGTTACACTTCATCACACGAATCAGATGAACATATTTCACATAGCTGTACTACTCCTCGTGATGGGAAAAGCGCCCGTACAAAGCTATGATAACCTTTATTATATCTCACCAAGGGATTTGTAGTTATAGAGTGCTTTGCCCTAAAATCTTTCCATGTTCCTCTAATGATACCGCTAATTTCAGTCTGATTAATTATCTGTGTTATAAATGATTTAGTCCCAAACAGGATTCCAATTCAAATGTACAATTTATTAAGCGAATAGAGGCAAGCAAACAGCGCTGGGTGCGCCGGGAGTCTCCGCTCCACCAAGACGCACGCGGTTCAGCTCCTGTTCCTGGTTTATAACCTGTCCGTTAATACATATTCATGAACAGGCGTGTCTTCTTCGGCGCATGCCCTCTTCTCCTTCTAGGATCTTCTCGAATCTTCCTCAGCGTGATCCTGTTCGCTAATACATTTTCATGAATAGGCGTGTCTGCTAATACATATTAATGAACAGGCGTGTCTTCTTCAGCGCGTGCCCTCTTCTCCTGCTAGAGTCTTCTTGAATTTTCCTCGGCGTGCCCCCAGGATGACCCCAAACCGTATGCATGCACTTTCTTTACACAATACTATGCGGTCAGTGGTCAAACTGGTTTGAGCTGATATACCAGCCAAGTAGTTTAACTTTCTCCTGTAAAATACCCCTTTTTATGGTGCAGGAGAAATCCATAAAAGTCCAGAAGGTTACACTTCATCACACGAATCAGATGAACATATTTCACAATCCCCCATCTTTTTCTTTATAGTATTGATTCGTGTTTTCGTTTCCAACTGAGTACTGCAGATATCTGCATTCCTTGTATAACCGAGTAGATTAATCTAGTAACAATTCCCCACATATCCCCAATACAACTATCCCGATTTTAGTAAGCCAATCACCACCCATAAAATCTCCCCAAAATCCTCCTAGATTGATTCCATTCCAAGTTTATCTCTCAGGAGGCCATTCGTTATACACCTGGACTCCTAGTCGCTCTCCCTAATTTATGGGTAACAGGAAAAAACTAGGTTTTATTGTTGATTACACGTACGGGCTGTACAATTAGAAAAGGTCCTCAGTTTTCCCATTTTTCTGGGGTAAACCCCAGCTGGACTTGTTCCAATATTGACTACAGTTATTTGCCGTAGTCAGAGTCAAGGAACTCACCCCAAGTAGAACTAGAAGAGGTCCGGTCAGGGCCATAGTGGTCGGCGGTCACAGCCCAAAGGGGTTGCAGCCCTTGGCAGACCCTTTTTAAGCCGCAACACCAGTTCCCCTCCGGTCTTGCCCTCTTCCTTCCTTTAAGGGGGTGCTTTCTTAGTACCCAAATTAATTGAGCACTGCTTGTGAAGGCCAGAGCTTTGCTAGATCAGTGGTTTGTCCAGACCTGAGCACTTGCCCGAGCCTGGCGATCCTCTTTATTTGCAAGGCTTTATGGCTACAGAAAACTGCCAGTTAGCCTGCAGTTCTTACAAATAAACACCACCTTCTACACCAAGGACAAATTCTAGTTCCAGCTCCTTTTTCCTGTTCTTCTTTTGCCAACAACTCCTTCCGATGATACTCGTTTGGAGTACCCATTGTTGTTTCCTATTACCCTTTCCCATTGTTTTCCAAACTTGGGGATTACTTATATTGCTCTCCATAGCTTCCCATGGCCATCGTTCACCTCGATTTGTTCCACCACAAACGTAACAATTAGTTATATTCAATGACTTAGCAATGTTTTCAGCAAGATTTACAAGTAGATTTTTAGCAACTGTGGGAATTTCATGTTTCACTCCTGTTTCTATTACAGGAGTAGCCGCAATAAAATTCCCACAGCAATTTAGTCAGATGTGACCTTCCACTCCTTCCCTGGACCTTTCACTCGCGACACATGTGTCCATCCTTTTTCAGCAGTTCTCACAGCTGTTTCTGTAGTGAATAAAACAAGGAAAGGTCCTTCCCAGAGGGGAGATAGGTTTCCTTCTTTCCATGTTTTTATCAGAATTTTATCTCCTGGTTCTAACTGATGAATTGCAAATCCTAAAGGTGGTGTTTGGGCCACCATCCCAATCTCTCTTCATTCTTTTAATCTTTTTCCAATGGTAATTATATCTTGTTGGATACTATGATCCTCAATTACATTGTTCCCCAGAGGCATTCCTTGAAAATAAGGCATGCCATAGAACATTTCATATGGCGATATTCCAGTCTCACTGTATGTTTTTGTTAAGTGCCAATGGTAAACATTTCGTCCAGGGCATTTGTGTCTCAATCATTAATTTAGCCAATTGTTGTTTTATTGTTTGATTCATTCTTTCTACCTTCCCCGAGCTTTGTGGGTGCCACAGAGTGTGGTATTCCCACTGAATACCTAATGATTGACATAATACTTTCTCAAAAGGTCTGTAAGCTGTTTTTCTCCCTCCCGTGGCTGCTTGTCGAAACACTGTCTTATTTACCTTTTGACAAATTAAGCAACCTTGTGTAATTTGCTTTGCTATTTCAAAAATTCCAATACAACCAAATTGTTTAAGAAAATGATCACTTAACGCTTTTGTACCCCAATGTGTTTGTGCATGCAAACGTTCTAATAATCGCCTGGTGTAGGCTTTTGGCAGCATTTCTCGCCCATCGGGCAGTGCCCATTTTCCTTGTTCTATTTAGCTCCTATTTTCTTCAATTTTGTTTGTCCTTCTGGGGTAAACTCCTTCTCTCTTTCCTCTCGTCCTTTGCTGGTGTCCTCCTTTGTTTGTATGACATTAATTTTGGCAACTTTAGTCCTCAAGGCTGCTTCCTGGGCCTCTTTAGCTGCTAAGTTATTTCCTCTAATTCGGTAATCACCAAAAGTCCCTTTTGGTCTACCCTCACATGTACCACTGCTATCTCCTTTGGTTCTCTTAACGCCTTCAAAATCTTTCCTATTAATTCTTGATGTATTAAATTCCTCCCGTGAGTATTAATCCAACCTCTTTCTTCCCAAATTTTTCCAAAAGTGTGGACCACCCCATATGCGTATTTAGAATCTGTAAATACAGTCCCGCTTCTTCCTTTTAATAATTCCAGGGCCCTACATAGGGCATACAGCTCACAAGCCTGAGCTGACCATGATGGACTCAGAGGTCCTGATTCCACAATTTCTAAGTCCTTGTTAATTATTGCATATCCCGATTTTCTCTTCCCTTCTACCACTCGGGAGGAGCCATCTATAAACAGCGCTTCTCCATTTTTCAACTCAGCATCTCTTAGATCTGGTCTCACCTTAGTCTGGGTCTCAATTACCTCTAAACAGTTATGTTGTAATTCCTCTGATGGTTCTCCAAACAAAAATTGTGCTGGACTCTGAGCAGAAGTCACCCTCAGTTCTAAGTCAGGGGAGTCTATTAGTATTGCTTCATACTTTAGGGTCCGGCTGTCCGTTAACCATTTTTCCGCTTCTTGTTGTAAAACATTTCTGACATTGTGTGGGGTATACACTTTTAAAGGAGCACTAAAGGTAATCTTCCTAACTTCCTCTATTAATAATGCTGTAGCAACCAAAGCTTGGAGACAAGCAGGCCATGCTCTGCTTACTGGATCAAGTAACTTAGAACAATGCCCCATGGGTTTTTTGGATTCCTGCCCAGTAAGAACTCCATATGCTGTCTGGCTTGATGTATTCACAAAGAGATAGAAAGGTTTTTCTAGATCTGGGAGGCTCAATACAGGTGCTTGTATTAATGCCCTTTTTACTTCCTCAAATCTCTGATCATCTTCAATAAACCACTTAAGTTGGTTATTAGTTAATTTTTCATATAAGAATTTTACTTTATCACTATAATTTTCAAGCCATGGTCTACAATATCCTAATAATCCCAGTATTTGCCTAATTTCCGTTTTAGTCTGTGGGGGTCTTAAGGATAGAATCCCAGATACCCTATCAGGATCTAACTTCTTCCTTCCCTTACTCAGCCAATGTACTAAATATTTTACTTCTTGTTCTACAAACTGTAGCTTTGATCGGGACACCTTTAATCCCTTTTCCCCTTGAAAATTTAACAATTTAATGGTGGTTTTTTGGATCCCCTCTTCAGTTTCTCCTGCTACTAATGAATTGTCCACATATTGCAATAATTTTACCTCCTTAGGTATTGTGAAATCTTGTAGAATTTTTTCTAAAGTTTGTCCAAATAGATTTGGTGACTCCGTAAACCCTTGTGGTAACACAGTCCATCTTAATTGTTGTTTTTGTCCTGTTTCGGGGTCCTCCCACTCAAAGGCAAAATAATCTCTGGATGCCTCATCCAGAGGACAGGCCCAAAAAGCATCTTTCAAATCTATTACACTATACCAAGTATGTTTGGGAGATATATGACTCAATAAAGTATAAGGATTTGCCACCACAGGGAATTTAGTGATTGTTCGCTGATTTACAGCTCTTAAGTCCTGCACCATCCTGTATGACCCATCCGGCTTTTTTACGGGAAGAATGGGCGTGTTACGAGGTGACATACATGGTTCTAGGGTTCCTTTTCCCAAAAGTCTGTCAACTACAGGTTTTAATCCTTTTCGACCCTCCATAGGTATAGGGTATAGCTTGATTCTAATTGGGCGGTGCGGATCTATTATTTGAATGCTTATGGGGTCCATTTTGTCTTTCCAGTTTCCCCTTCCTTATACCACACTGAGGGGTTAATAGCTTCTTCATCCTCTTGTGTTAAAGTGTATAATTTAATCTGCAATTTGTCCCCTTGACTCTGAATGCTCAAGTTTAACTTCAAAATCAAATCCCTTCCTAATAAATTGTATTCCGCTTCAGGGAGCAAAAGTAAATCATTAAGACAAATTTTCTTTTCTGTTTCTACTTCTACATCTTTCAATATATTTACTTTAAAAGGCTCTCCTTTTGCTCCTGCTACTGACACGTAACTCTTCCCTTTTTCTATTCCTTTTGGAAGTTTTTGAATGGTTGACTTTTCGGCCCCTGTATCCACTAAAAATAAAACTTCCTCTTTATGGGGACCAATCAATAATTTTATCAAGGGCTCTGTTGATGTTGAAGTCCCCAGAAGATAGAGCCCCCGACACCCCTAATCTTCTTTGAACATCTTCTCATCTTGTTCCCGCTGACGGCAGTTCTTCTGAACATGTCCCCTCTTGTTACAGTAGTAACAGACGGGAATTGTAAATCTTCCTCGATAAGGCTGTCCCCAGGGTGTCTGCTCTATTCTTTTTTCCCTTTTCTCTCCAGGAGTCGTCTTATTTTTCTGACTTTCCCTTACTGCTGCTACAAAAATTTTTGCTTTTGCTTTTTGTTTTTCTTCGTCCCTCCTAACATAGACTTTCTGGGCTTCTCTAAGTAACTCCTCTAATCCTCTTTCTTGCCAATCCTCCAATTTTTCTAATTTCCTTCTTATATCCCCCCAGGATTTAGCTACAAATTGTGTTCTAAGGAGTGCGGTCCCAGCCACTGTATTCGGATCAATTCCAGAATACATTGGTAGGTTTTTCCTCAACCTCTCCAACCATTCTGTTGGAGATTCGTCTTTCCCTTGTTGTTCATTAAATGCTTTAGTAATGTTTTGCCCTCGGGGAACCGCTTCCCTTATTCCCTGTATGATTAACGTTCTCAAATCCCTCATATTTTGTCTTCCTGGGGGTTGTTGATGATCCCAGTGGGGATCCACATTTGGCCATTTCTGATCTCCCGGGGGTCCTGCCTGACTCTGTCTTTCCCAAATTCTCATTCCAGCTTGTCTAATCATTCCCCTTTCCTCAACAGTGAATAGGATCCCTAAAATGGACTGTATTTCTTCCCAGGTATAAGTATTGGGGCCTAGGAATTGGTCCAATTTTTCAGCTACTCCGAGGGGATCATCTAATAGGGTCCCCATTTCTTTCTTGAAATTTCTTACGTCTGTGGTATTTAACGGGACTGCCACAAACCCGATGCCTCCCTGATTGCCTCCGAGGGGTACTTCTCGTAAGGGATATAGAGAAGCTCCCTCAGATACAGCAGTCCTACTTCTCGTACATGCAGCCGGAGGTCGATCTAATTCCGGTGCTGTTGGTGGTGGAGACAGGGGCAACGGTGGTACAGAGAGAGGTACTACGGCCACCGGAGGGGGAGCCGCCGCCGGAGATGGATTATTAGAACATGGAGGCGGTAGGTTATCCAGTGGCTCCCATTTATCATCTTTTTCCTTTTCACTTTTCCCCTCTTCTTCTTCCTCAAACTTTTCATCTGTTTTTAATGTAAGTATTGAGGCTGGAAAAGAACGTAAAGTTCTGTCCCATAATCCTGCATAATCACTTTCCTCCTGACTAAAAGGTTCCTTTGAATTAACATATATATTTAAGGCCTGGCAGACCCAGTCTTCAAAAGATCCAAAAGCGGGCCAAAAGACATGTGGTCTCAAACGTTCTTTTGGCCATTCTACCATACAATATTGAACTAATTTTAATTTACTTTTTCCTTTTCTGGGGCCCCTATCATTCCAATTTTCAATCATTATTCCTAATGGACTCTCCGGAGGTATTTCTAGTAATTCGCTCCCTTTCTTCTGGTCCTGGGGTCTCGATTTCGTCTGACCCATCTAGGAATTTTTACTGTGGCAATTCCTACAGCCCTTGGCTACCAGTAAGAGTGTCTTGCAGGGGGTTTAGGACCTATCACCCACCCACGAATCCTATAAGAATCGCTTCGGTCCTTCACCGGCCAAGTCCCTCGCGGGAGATTGGAACCGCGGTTAGAAGGCCTCCACAATCGCTTCGGAACTAGCTTCCGTCTCAGTCACACTCTTACACACACAGGCAACCGAATCCTACCCAACCGAACGGTATACACCTTAAATACTTACGACTCCGTCGTCTTCGTTCGGATCTTCGCGCGCAGAATTACGGGCAAAATAAACTGCTGCAGCCGGCAAGGGAGCTCATAAAAAATCAAATTCTTTGCTTGCCCCTATTCGGGTTCAGGATGGCGTTAGTCCCGACCCGACCCGATCAGGAGCCACCAAAAGGTGGGGCGCCCCTCCTAGATCAAGTCAGAATTCAGGAACCAAGACCATCCCGGACGAGCCCCCAATTGTTATAAATGATTTCGTCCCAAACACGATTCCAATTCAAATTTACAATTTATTAAGCGAATAGAGGCAAGCAAACAGCGCTGGGTGCGCCGGGAGTCTCTGCTCCACCAAGACGCACGCGGTACAGCTCCTGTTCCTGGTTTATATCCTCTCCGTTAATACATATTCATGAATAGGCGTGTCTTCTTCGGCGCATGCCCTCTTCTCCTGCTAGAGTCTTCTCGAATCTTCCTCGGCGTGCCCCCAGGATGACCCCAAACCTTATGCATGCACTTTCTTTACACAATACTATGCGGTCAGTGGTCAAACTGGTTTGAGCTGATATACGAGCCAAGTAGTTTAACCTTCTCCTGTAAAACACCCCTTTTTATGGTGCAGGAGAAATCCATAAAAGTCCAGAAGATTACACTTCATCACACGAATCAGATGAACATATTTCACACCTCTAAGTATGGATCTGCATGTGGCCCACAATCTAGTAATGTTTCTTGCATATGGACCACCCCTGATCATAAAAGACGTTTTAAACAATGGGTGAAGAGACCCCATTATACCATGTCATTGGAACCAGACAGGCTATGGAATTGTATAAACAAGATAAATTGTTACAATATGGATGATTATCTATGGATACCGTTTGCCTCAGACCTCCATCACGCCTTAAGAAGTATATGCCTGTGCCACAATTACAGTGCTCCAATCCCTAGCTTACAGACAGCATGTCCGATAGAATCCTCTAAACACATGGCTAGTAAATGTAGGATTCCTTCCCAACATTATAAAAAACGGATGCAAGACTCATGAGCCAGTAGTAAAGAGCACAAGTACCACTCTAATGTATCCTGCACTGCTTGAGACCGTATGGGTATGTTCTAATGAAGAGATATCAGATTACAGTCAACCCTATTGGGATGGGTTAGAATGCACTTTAGGAATTCCACAAGTTTATCTCCCATAATAGCTTTTAATCATACTCAGGAGTCATTCACTGTAGTCATTAATGAAACCAAGAGGGTACAGAACAAAGAGAAATGTATTGCCCTCCGTGTCACGGCCAAGCTATTATACAGCAGGGATGAGAGTAAGCTTAGCAATGGGATTGTTTTGGACTTCTTCGGCTGTGATAATTGAAAATTGATTATATCTAGAAAATCTACCATGGCAAGGAGAGACTCTAGCTAATTGTATGCAGCCAGCCAGCAAGGCTAAGCAACACCCAGCTTGTACCCACGAGCAGCCTCACAGATGACTTTAGAAAATCAATTAGCATTGAATATGGTACTACTAAAGGAGAACAGCGTTTGTGGATGGCTGAATAACACCTATCCTGGCAAAACCTGCTGTCAATTCCAAATGTGTCCGCTACTCTGCATCAAGCTAGAGATGAAATGCAAAAAACTGTGGACCAAACCCATGAGCTCAATGAGAAGATGAAACCAAGCAACTGGCAATGAACGAGGTGGATTTAAAATATTTTCAGTTGGCTCAGATTAAAAGTTAGTGGATGGGATCATAGTCTAACCCAGTATGTATTAATGTTTATCATAATGATTGTTATTGTCCGTATTTGATTGTCACGTGTGAAATCTATGATAACTAGAGCTGTAACCATGCGTGTTAAGAGGATCCACATCTATGATCCTGAATACATCCCTTTAATACCATCCCCTATTATAAATTGCGACGAGCGAGGGAAGGCAAGCAGTCGACTCAATATGAGTGATAAGGCAAGCTTCAACTTTATTGCAAAACCTTACACATATTTATACACTAAGTTCTACCTTATGCATACTTGTCTTACAATCATTGGCTTAGCCCTAAAGATTGCATTATCATACTCCTCCTACTTGCGGTTACTGCTACGTGGTCCGGGTTCCATCCTGTTTTTCTTATACAGTGCTGCTTCTTAGCTGTTTACCACAGCTCCTTCTCCTCAAGGCCGAGCCCTGCAGATGTCCAGCTGTTTACCAGCTTCCCAATGCCACAGCTCCCTCTTCTCAAGGCCGAGCCGTGCAGATATCTAGCTGTTTACCAGCTTCTCAATGCTGCAGCTCCTTCTCCTTAAGGTCGAGCCGTGCAGAGTGATCCCAACAATAAATTACCAACCAACAAGAGAGGATGAAAACACAGGAAGGAGAGATGAATGCCTCGACCCACCTAAATACAAATTACACAATGTTCCTCTTAGTGAGTTGTGACTAAGGTCACAGGGTGGATAATGTGGGAAACCACTGTGGGTCTGTAGGGAGTAGCAGGGTTTGACTGGAGCAACACGCTCCTCTTCAAAAGCAACCCTGATGGGTTGCAGTCAGACAGTCTCATAACTGACTATTGTTGAGTGATGTCTGGGATGAGGGGAAAGCCTTGCAGCCTGATGTTCTACGGCAAGGCCACAAAGACCTCCATCAAACGTGAGTAAGCTGACCATTATTAATAACTGAAATTCTTATTAACTATTCATTCCTATTGATCGATGCTATTTGAGTTATATAGTATCTATCGGTCTACAACAAATAAATGAATAAAAAATTAATGAACTGATTAAGTTTTTATTAATCAAATTAGTCTAAATCAATCATTAATAATTACTTATTAATAACAGTCGTTACCTATTAAGATCGATTATTTTATTTATTAGTATTTTGTGGTACTGCATTAACACTACTGTCCTCCAGTTACTTATCATGTATTTTTTTTTCTTTATCATCACTCTGATTTACTGTTGTAATTATCTACTATCAATTCATCATTATTAATTATCATTAATTACACGTGCTACATGACGGCTCTGTTCCTCACCTAGAACTTGTTATCAGTAAAGTAGTTCCTTATTAACGTGATCTTAATCCACTGGATGTTAATTCCAGTAAATATTAATCTGTATTGCTCTATCGCTAATCATTACTTCGTATATTAATTACCGGTTAATGAATTATTTATTACATTCATTAACCATAGGTCGGTGTATGTTAATCCATCAAGAATTAGCAGAGAGTGCCAGATCAGCATTTGTCCTAAACCTGCTCTCCCCACTCCCTCCTCCCAAACCGCCCGCCTGCCCTCACCCCGGAGAGTTCTGTGTAAAGACACCCACACGCACCCTGCACACCCCCCGTTTCTTTTTGATTGTCATTTTTTTAGCTATTTATTTATCTAGCCTCCCTCCCCCTTACCTTTTCTTACTCTTCTCTCTCACCACCGGGGACCGGGGACCGGGGACCAGGCAGAGGCGGCGGTGCCCAGCCCCAGCCGCCCGCCCTCCCCACCCCACCGCAGCGAGCCCCATTGCTACAAGGCCGCCAGAAGTTAATCTGCTTATGTGTAAACGTGGTGGCAGCTGAGGTATGTTTAAGAATACTGGTAAGTGTTGCTAGAAACCTACAAATATTTTCCGGGTGTTAACCGCGGGGTGCCAGCTTTGTGGGCCTACCACCCAGCACCCAGCTCTGCACAGGTCTGGAATAAACCGGTATCTCGTCTCGGTGTGTGAGACTGGCCTATCGCACGCCGGGAAACGAAACCGCCTTTTCGGACACCACCATCAGCAAAGCAGCGACCCCGCTTTGCCTGAGGCTGCTGGGCCTGTCCTCTGGGCGCTGCTCACCACTGGAACGCATCCCGCTGGCGACGGACACGCCGACGGCCGCTAGCGAGAGGCACGGCCCACCTCTCCGGCAGCCGGAGCCCGGCCTCGGGGACGCAGGTCTCTGCCCAGGCCGAGGCACGGGGCTGCTGCTTTCCCAGGGACGGCTTCAACCGGGAGCCGAGCCGAGCACATCGCCCGCAGGCGGACACCGAGGCGGGCCACAGCGCAGGCTGTAGCAGAGAAGGCGGCGTTGTCCACAGCGTTACCAGACTTTTTCGTTTCTTACTGCGTGCACACCCGCCACACACGCTCCCAAACCGGCCCCGGCACGAACCCCTCGCCCGCGGCCACACGCACACACGGAGACACCCCCCCTCCCCCTTCCGCCAGCAGTTTTGCCGGCCCGGGGAAGGAAGGAAGGCGGGAGACTTTAGGACCCCGCGGCGTCCCTGCCGCACCCGTGCCCCCCTCCCGCCTTTCGTCCTCAGTCCGTCGGTCGGCCAGTCCGTCGGTCAGTCACCCTGCTGAAGGTATGCGAGGCACAAAGCGGGGGTATTGTTTAGGCTCTGTCAGGAGTCAACGAGGCGCAAGCCTGAGGGAAGGAACAAGGCAACCGCAAAGGGAACGCAACTGCCGACCTTTGAGTGAACTATCCTAAGTAACATCTAATTAACATCGACTCGGCATAGCACAAGCCTGCCCTCCGGTAGGGGAAGACCCCTACCCACAGAAGCCCCTTCCTCACGGGGCACGCGCAGTAAAAAAGGAGGACGCTGTCGCCGTGGAGACGAGGCTTGCGGGAACCAACAGGCGCAAGGGCGCCTGCGCCAGCTCTCAAGAAAATAACGGTGACTTGTTGCTCGGAGCGTAGAAATATTTTCCCTGCGTTAACCGAGGCGCGCCAGCTTTGTGGGCCTACCACCGGCACCCAGCTCGGCGCAGGGGCGGAAGAAAAGCCGCCGTCTCGACTCCGTGTGTTTCCCGGCGCTCTGCGCACCGGGTGACGGAACCCGCGTTTGGCACAACAGCCCCGCTGCGCGCGGGCCGCCGCCGCCGCGCGGTGAAAACCAACGAACGCGAACGGCGGGGGAGGTGAAAAACGAAAAGAGAAAAAAACCCCGAACCCAACCGACCCAAACAGAAACCTCCGAAAAGCGCCGCCATCCCCCCTCCCCCAGCCAGCCTCTGCGCCAGGCTCCCTCCCCCGCCGCCGGGGGGGCCGGTTGCCGGGCAGCGGGGCACGCGCGGCTGCAGCCCCCCTTGCCCCCCGCTGCTCCGGGGCGCCGGAGAGTCTCCGGCCGGGGGGGGCCGCACCCACCGGCCTGCGGGTCCGGAGCTGCAGCGCAGGGAGGGGGAGCGCGCGCGCGCGGGGGGGGGTGGCTGAGTGAGTCTGAGCGCGCGTGTGTCGCGGGGGGGGGCGGTGTCTGCAGGATCGCGGGCGCAGACCTTAATATATTTATTTTTAACAACGGCTTGTTTAGCCTGGGGAAGTGGAGGGTCAGGGCACTGCAGTAGCTGCAGCCTGCAGCTGCTTGAAGAATGGTTTTGTGATAAATGATTTAGTCCCAAACAGGATTCCAATTTAAGTTTGCAATTTATTAAACAAATAGAGGCAAGCAAACAGCGCTGGGTGCGCCGGGAGTCTCCGCTCCACCAAGATGCACACCTTCACTTCTTACAGTTCCTTCCTTTATACTTCTCTAGGCTTCGTTTCTTGCCTTTCTCCGCCTTTTTCTTGGAAGATGACTCTTTCTTTAAGTACGTCACCACTTCCCCGGTCTGCGCATGCTTCATCTTTTTCTAGGTGGTCGTCCGGTGGTCGTTGGGAGGAAGATGGTCCTCTTCGTCAGTGCACCCTACATGACCTCTCTGTTTGTGCAGGCGCTCCGTTATTCCACTTATATTATGCTACCTTATTTGGCTATACATTTTCTTGACATTTCTGCGGTTATTTACAACACTGGTTTGCACTAGTATATCAGGAACTAACTTACATATCAGGAGGCTACATAAGCTACACATATCAAGGGAGTTACCCAAACTATACTTATCAGGAAGTTACATAAAGACTGCCACTCCCCTGTTTATGGTCATGCCCTACATATATTCCTTTATTTCAATATAAATGACATTTGCTTCAAGCTTATATTCACTAGATTTTCTTTACACGAATCGCTCATTCCTCACAATCCCCCGTTTTCTTTTTCACCACTGTGATTCGTGTAAAATTTATTTAAAGTTTGTTTGATGGGTATTAACTCGGGTTCCTCTATATGTTTTACCAACATTAAAACATGTTTTCTCTCACTCTGTGTTGGTTCTATTGGAGTGGCTGTAAATTTCATTCCATTAATCGCAGAAGCTACAGCTTGTGAAAGACAAGGAATTAGACATGGTATTATTAACATACCTCCAAACAATCCTAACAAAACGATAATGATTTTTGTTACCCAGTTTCCTGAGAATAAATTTTCCCACGTTGTCCATAGTCCTTGGACATTTATTCCATTCCACGTTTGGACTGGCACATGGGCTACTTTTTTCATTTCTCTTACTAATTCATTGATGGCTTTTCCTTCATCATTTATCTCTAAACAACAATTTGTGAGATTAAATTTTCCACAGACTCCTCCTTCCTGTGCTAGTAAATAGTCTAGTGCGAGTCTATTTTGATATAGGGCTGTACGCATTTTAGTATTTTGTTTAGCCACCAATCCTAGAGCATTACCCGTTTTATTTACAATTATTTCTACTACAGCTTGCAACCTGATTATTCTATTCAACATATAAATGGGGGTCCTATATTCCCAGGACCCATCTTCTGCCCATGTCGCTGGGTCATAATATGCTATTATTCTTTCAGGTGGCCACTCATTATCTTTCCATTTTCCTATTTGTAGCTCTCTTTTTCCCCTTCGGTTGTGAGTTTCTAATGCGTCTGTATATACCAGTACCCCTAGGCGTTCTCCTCGGTTTATAGGTAATAAGAGAAAGCTTGGCCGTATAGTTCCTAACACGCACGCTCCGGTCCAGTTTTTTGGTAATCGGGTATATGCAAATTTTCCACAGATCCAATATTGCCCTTCTGGACTTGACCACCCTTTATCAATAGTGGTTCCGTTGGTCCAATTCGCATGATTTTTACTTATTTCTTGGGCAGTGCCCCATTTATCCTACTTTTGGTAAGTACTATTCCAGTTATATCCCCCTTCACATACTAAATATCCGACTGGTTTACTCCCAGCGTCATTTTGCCAACAGCTTCTTCTTATTATGCTGGTTTGTAATATCCATTGTTGTTTCCTGACCTGAGTTGATATGTTCTAAACATTAGGGTCTGGTATGTTGCTCTCTTGGGCCTCCCAGGGCCAATTCTCTCCTGATTAGTTCCACCACATACATAACAATTAGTTACATTTAGTGACTTAGCAATGTTCTCAGCAAGATTTACAAATAGATTTTTAGCCACTGTGGGAATTTCATATTTCGTTCCTGTTTCCATTTCATGACAAAATGACTTAAATAACAGTCTATGCTGCACCGATTCTCTTTTCTTTCATTTCAATATTAATAACTACACCTGGGTCTTCTCCAGGTCCATATATCTTAAGTCCAATTTTGGTTATTTTTTTCTGTTTCCAAATTTCTAAATTTATAAGGGTTAAATTTACTAAATTACAGGTACAGGTTGTACAATTATTGTCTGTTTGTACCCTTGTGATTGAAGCTTGTAAATCCCCACATTGGCTGTCATATCCCCAGCTTGCAGTATCCTAACATACACAAGACCATCCCCTTCTTCCACATAGGTGTGCTGACTGATATCTCACCGTTTGACTAGGTACATAATCAGGATTTATCTGACATTGACGTCCACCTCCACCTGGGCAAATATATTTTGGTTGATTACTATAGCATCATCTCCACTCTACACTCCCACAATTAATATCCAGATCATCATCTATAATATCGCATGCATCAAAAATTACCGATACTGATGTGCTCAAATTGGCCATATCCTTACTTATTCCAATTAATCTTCCTACTTCCGAATTTGTTTTCATTTCTACCCACTATTGATAAAGAAGTTCCTTTGGATCGTAACAAACAGTATCATTTTCCACCGAGCATTTCTTATATTGTGTTCCATTGTATATACAACTCCCGTTCTGTTTCCCTTTGCACTCGTAATAGGTGTGGTACATTAATGTTTTATTACTTACTCGTCCGTGCTGGGCGGTTCTTATGCACTCGGTGCAATTTTGATTACCTGTCACCAGGTTGGTGAGTCCGAGTAAAATCAGGAGAGGTCCGGTAAGGGATCTCATGGTCGGAGGCATCAGCTACAAGGGGTGCTCGTCCTTGACTGGCCTTACTTGGTCGCGACTGAGAATCCCCACCCGGTCTTGCCCTCTCCCCCTTCTCAAGCGGACTTCTTTATTTCGATGACAGTAATAAATCTTACCCACCAGAAATCTCCTATAGGAGTAGTCTGTCCACACTGAATGCAGAGGAAACTTCAGCTTTGAATTTGAAAACGTCCCTGTTAGCCTCTGTGGGAAATGATATATTTGTTACACAGGTTACACCTAACCCTCAATAATCATACAACATGGTTTACAGAGTGGACATAAACTTAGTCCTGCCCGATAATTGCTTAATGCTATAGTCTTTAATTCGTGATCATTTCTCATACGTTCATTCCCTTTTTAATGTTATTTTTGTGGTTCCAGGTTGTAAAATAACTTTCCAGTCTTTCATGGGTCCTTTTACTCGAGTCGCGTGCGTCCACCCCTTTTCCGCGGTCCAGATGGCAGTATCTGTAGTTAACAATACAACAAAGGGTCCTTCCCATGAAGGAACTAAAGTTTCTTTCTTCCAAGTTTTGATCAGTACCTTATCCCCTGGTTTGAATTGATGGATTGCAAACCCCAAAGGTAGGGTTTGTGCCATTATTCCTATATCTCTTAGTTCTTTCAACCTTTCTCCTAAAATGATAACATATTTCCGAATATTATAATCTTCCACTACATTGTTTCCCTCGGAGATAGGGCATGCCGTATAAAACCTAATATGGCGATAATCCAGTCTCACTGTGCGGTTTGATCCTTATGTTAAGAAGGGCTAGCGGTAAACATTTAGTCCATGGCATCTGTGTTTCAACCATTAGCTTCGCTAGCTCTTGCTTTATTGTTTGGTTTATTCTTTCTATTACTCCCAAACTTTGAGGATGCCATGGGGTATGATATTCCCATTTAATACCTAATGATTGGCACAAGGATTTTATAATTTTAGAAGTAAAGCGAGTGCCTTGATCAGAATCAATATATTGTATTATCCCATACCTGGGGATTAGGTGTTCTAGTAAAATTTTATCACCGTCTGAGCTGTCGCTCTTGCTACAGGATAGGCTTCGACCCATCGTGTTAAATGGTCTACTATAACTAACAAATATTTCAATCTTCCTATTCTTGGTAATTTGGTAAAGTCGACTTGAATCCTTTCAAACGGTCTATAAGCTAGTTTTCTTCCTCCCATGGCCACTTGTTGAAACACGGCCTTATTTGCCCTTTGACAAGTTAAACACCCTTGTGTAATTTGCCTTGCTATTTCAAAAAATTCCAATACAGCCAAACTGTTTAAGGAAATGATCACTTAACACTTTTGTACCCCAATGTGTTTGCGCGTGTAAGCGTTCTAATACCTGCCTAGCGTAAGCTTTTGGCAACATCTCTCGCTCATCAGGTAATGTCCATTTCCCTTGTTCCACTCTAGCTCCTATTTTCTCTAATTTTGCTTGTTCCTCCAGCGTAAACTTTTTCTCCTTTTCCTCTTATCCTCTTCCACTAGTGTCCTCCTTTGTTTGTGTATGATTAATTTTAACAGTTTCAATCCTCAAGGCTGCTTCCTGAGCCTCCTTATCTGCTAAATTATTTCCTCTAATTCGATAATCTAATCCCTTTTGGTGTCCCCTCACATGCACCACGGCTATTTCCTTTGGTTCTCTTAACACTTTTAAAATTTTACTATCAACTCCTGATGTATTAAGTTCTTTCCTTGAGTGTTAATCAGGCCTCTTTCCTCCCAAATTTTTCCAAAAGTATGGACTACTCCATATGCATATTTGGAATCTGTGAATATGGTCCCTCTTCTTTCTTTTAATAATTCCAGGGCCCTACATAAGGCATAAAGCTCACAAGCCTGAGCTGACCATGATGGACTCAGAGGTCCTGATTCCACAAGTTCTAAGTCCTTGTCAATTTTTGCATATCCTGATTTTCTCTTCCCTTCTATTACTTGGGAGGATCCATCTACAAACAATTTTTCTCCTCCCTCCAATTCAATATCTCTAAGATTGAGCCTTACTTTTGTCTGGGATTCTATAACTTCTAAACAATTGTGTTATAGCACTACTGCTTCTGAGGGTTCCCCAAACCGGAACTGAGCGGGGCTCTGGGCAGAGGTGACTCCTAATTCCAAATTAGGTGAATCTATCAAGATGGTTTCATATTTCAAAAGTCTACTATCTGTCAACCATTTCTCTGTCCTCTGTTGGAGGACATTCCTAACATTATGTGGCGTATATACCTTTAGAGGTACACTAAAGGTAATTTTCCTAGCTTCCTCTATCAATAATGCCATAGCAACTAGGGCTTGGAGACATGCTGGCCACCCCCTGCTCACCGAATCTAACAATTTGGATAAATATCCCACCAGTGTGTGTGGGTTTTTTGTGTTTTTTTTTTTTGTTTTGTTTTGTTTTGTTTGGGTTTTTTTTTTTTTTTTTTTTTCCATTCCCTTTTTAGTCTGTGGAGCTCTTAGGATTAAAATACCAGAAACCCGGTCAGGATCTGATTTCTTTTTTTTTCCTTTGCTTAACCAATGTCCCAAATATTTTACTTCTTGCTCTATAAATTGTAATTTCGAGCAGGACACTTTTAATCCCTTTTTCTCTAAAAAATTTAACAATCTAATGGTGGCTTTTCGGGTCTCCTCTTCAGTTTCTCCTGCTACCAGTAAATCATTCACATATTGTAATAATTTTTCCCTCCTCGTGTACTGTAAAACCTTGTAAGATTTTCTTTAAGGTCTGTCCAAACAAATTTGGTGACTCCGTAAACCCTTGTGGTAGCACTGTCCACCTTAATTGTTGTTCTTCGTCCTGTTTCGGGGTCTTCCCATTCAAAGGTAAAATAATCTCTGAACCCCTTATCCAAAAGACAGGCCCAAAAGGCATCTTTCAAATCTATTACACTATACCAAATATGTTTAGGAGACAGGTGACTCAATAAAGTATAAGGATTTGCCACGACAGGGAATTTGGTGATTGTTCGCCGATTCACGGCTCTCAAATCCTGTACCCTCCTATATGTACCATCTGATTTCTTTACAGGGAGTATCGGGGTATTGTGGGGTGACATACATGGTTCCAAAGTCCCATTTTTTAGTAATTTATCCACAATAGGTTTTAGACCTCTCCGGCCTTCTATAGATATAGGATATTGTTTAATTCTAATTGGCTTATGAGGGTCTGTTATTTGTACCTTGATGGGTTCCATATCTAATCTCCCAACATCTCCTTCCTTATACCATACTTGGGGGTCAATTTTTTCCTCATCAAGTTGGGTTAAGGTACATAAGTTAATATATAACCGATCTCCTTGGTTCTGAATAGTTAGGTTTAGTTTTAAAATCAAGTCCCTCCCTAATAGGTTATATTCTGCTTCTGGTAATAAAAGTAAATCATTTAAACAAATTTTTGTCTCTGTCTCAATCTCTACTTCTTCTAAGATGGGGACTTTGAAGGGTTCTCCTTTTGCACCTGTTACTGACATCTGGGCTTTTCCTTTTCCTACCCCTTTTGGGAGTTTCTGAATCGTTGACCTTTCAGCTCCAGTATCTACTAAAAATAAAAATTCTTCTTTTTGGGGACCTACTAATAGTTTTATCAAGGGCTCTGTTGATGTTGAGGTCCCCAAAAGATACAGCCCCTAACACCCCTAATCCTCTTTGAACATTTTCTCATCCCATTCCCGTTTACGGCAGGTTTTCTGAACACGTCCCTTTTTGTTACAATAGTAACAGATGGGAATTGTGGGTCTGTCTTGATGAGATTGTCCCTGGGGTGGCTGTTCTGGTCTCTTATCTTTTTTTCTCTCCCAGCTGAGTCTTACTCCTCTGACTTTCCCTCACTGCTGCTACAAAAATTCTTGCCTCTGCTTCTTGTTTTTCTTCGTCCCTCCTGACATAAACCTTTTGAGCTTCTCTTAGTAATTCTTCCAACCCTCTCTCTTGCCAGTCCTCTATCTCCACCCAGAGGTACTTCCCGTAAAGGATACAAAGACGCTCTGGGTGCTCAGTTTGGGATCCTCCCCTTAGAGTTGAATTCGACCCTGGGGCCGTAGGGGAAGTCATCAAATTTGGTGACGGTATTTGACGGGTAGCTGGATTATACGGGGGAGGTAAGTGATCTAGGGGGTCCCAATCCTTCTTTTCCTTTTCCATGTTGTCGTGGTTTAGCCCCAGCCGGCAACTAAGCACCACGCAGCCGCTCGCTCACTCTCCCTCCCACAGTGGGACGGGGGAGAGAATTAGGAAAAACCTCGTGGGTTGAGATAAACACGGTTTAATAGGACAGAAAGAAAGAAGGGAACAATAATGATAATACCAACAAAGGAATGTATAAGAACAAGTGATGCCCAATACAGAAATTGCTCACCACCCCGTGATCGACAGCCCGTCCCCGAGCAGCGATTTCCGCCCCCCCGGCCAACTCCAGTTTATGTACTGGGCATGACGTCGTATGGTAGGGAATATCTCTTTGGCCAGTCTGGGTCAGCTGTCCCGGCTGTGTCCCCTCCCAGCTCCCCGTGCACCCCCAGCCTGCTCGCTGGCAGGCCAGCACAAGAAGCTGGACTGTCCTTGACGGCTCAGCAACAACCCAAAACATCAGCACATTATCAACAGTTCCTCATCCCAAATCCAAAACACAGTCTCACACTAGATTCTGTGAGGAAAACCAGCTCTATCCTGGCTGAAACCAGTACACATGTGTTGCTCCCCTACGGTCTTATTTTTCCCTACTCCTGTTTTAAGATGAAAAATGCCCACACAGGCCTTTATCCATAAACTAGCATACTCGCTCTCCTCTTGGCAAAACGGTTCCTTAGAATTTACATACAGGTTTAGCGCCTGACAAACCCAATCCTCAAATGACCCAAATACAGGCCAAAAAAACCGTGGGGTCTCAAGGGGTTCTTTGGCCATTTTACCATACAATATTTAACTAATTTCTCTTTTGTCTTCCCTTTTCCAGGGCCCTTATTATTCCAATGTTTTAACATTATTCCTAATGGAATCTCCGGAGGTATTTTTAGTAATTCGCTCCCTTTCTTCTGGTCCTGGATTCTCGATTTCGTCTGACCCATCTAGGAATTTTTACTGTGACAATTCCTACAGCCCTTGGTTACCAAGCAGAGTGTCTTGCAGGGGGTTTCAAACTTCCCACACACCTATGGATCCTATAAAAATCGCTTCGGTCCTTCACCGGCCAAGTCCCTCGCGGGAGATTGGAACCGCGGTTAGAAGGCCTCCACAATCGCTTCGGAACGAGGTTCCGTCTCAGTCACACTCTTACACACACAGGCAACCGAATCCCACCCAACCGAACGGTATACACCTTAAATACTTACAACCCCGTCGTCTTCGTTCGGATCTTCGCGCGCAGAATTACGGGCAAAATAAACTGCTGCAGCCGGCAAGGGAGCTCATAAAAAATCAAATTCTTTGCTTGCCCCTATTTGGGTTCAGGATGGTGTTAGTCCCGACCCGACCCGATCAGGAGCCACCAAATGGTGGGGCGCCCCTCCTAGATCAAGTCAGTATTCAGGAACCAAGACCATCCCGGACGAGTCCCCAGTTGTGATAAATGATTTAGTCCCAAACAGGATTCCAATTTAAGTTTGCAATTTATTAAACAAATAGAGGCAAGCAAACAGCGCTGGGTGCGTCGGGAGTCTCCGCTCCACCAAGACGCACACCTTCACTTCTTACAATTCCTTCCTTTATACTTCTCTAGGCTTCGTTTCTTGCCTTTCTCCGCCTTTTTCTTGGAAGACGACTCTTTCTTTAAGTACGTCACCACTTCCCCGGTCTGCGCATGCTTCATCTTTTTCTAGGTGGTCATCCGGTGGTCGTTGGGAGGAAGATGCTCCTCTTCGTCAGTGCACTGTACGTGACCTCACCTGTGCAGGTGCTCCGTTATTCTACTTATATTATGCTACCTTATTTGGCTATACATTTTCTTGACATTTCTGCGGTTATTTACAACACTGGTTTGCACTAGTATATCAGGAACTAACTTACATATCAGGAGGCTACATAAGTTACACATATCAAGGGAGTTACCCAAACTATACTTATCAGGAAGTTACATAAAGACTACCACTCCCCTGTTTATGGTCATGCCCTACATATATTCCTTTATTTCAATATAAATGACATTTGCTTCAAGCTTATATTCACTAGATTTTCTTTACACGAATCGCTCATTCCTCACAGTTTCAGGGACAATGGAGCTTTTCTTAGTAGCGGGAAGAGCAAGAAACCTCCACAAATTACAGCTGGGAAGGTTCTGTCTGGATGTGAGAAAAAATAATCCTCACTGAGAGGGTAGTCTTGTGCTGCAAGAGATCACCCAGAGGGAGTCTGGATTATCCCATGGCTTTGTGTTTCAAGGAGCAGCTGGTGAGGGTGGAGAGCCATCAGTGAAGGCATAGAAATGCCAGGGTGAGAGCTAGGTGGGAAAGCAAGATGGCTGTCAGCAAGCTGAAGGGAAAGAGGTGAGGCATGGGACAGTGTAGGGCAGCCTGCATAGAGATGGCCAAGGGTTCTAGCAAGACCGAGAGGTCCAAAAGGACTGAGGTCTTTGTCGTCTTGACTATAGCAGCTGTCTCTACCACCAGGGCCAGTGAGACAAAACTTTATTCTTCTCTTCTCAGAAACTGCCTTCCCAGGACCTGGGCTCAGGGTTTGGCCTTGCCTGCTTCATAAAACGAACCAAGGGTTTTCTCAGCATTACAGCCACCTGTGCAGTGCCCTTGCCTACCTGCAGTCACCGTCTCCAAGTATCTGCTCTAATGAGTCAATGAGGAGCCTTTGGCAGTAATGGGTCTCATTAAGTCCCATTAATGCTTCAAGGTATTTTGGGGTTTGCTTCTGGCTTTGACTTCTTGAGAGGTTTGTTCAGTCTTCTCCCAGTATCTGAGGTTCACGGACTGAGCCCCAAATACACCATGGGGCTCCTTAAAACACAGAAAGCCCTAACAAGTCATGCCTCTTCCTGTAACGTTCTCCACGTCTGCAAGACTCGTATAGCTAATCTGAGTTGTTTCATAGCGTGGTTAAGAAGGAAGATTTCAAAGTGCACCTAATAAAGTTATTTTTAATTTTAAAGGCGGTATTTTGTTAATTTCAGTTTAAAGAAGTGATAGAAGCATTATCCAACTGATATGGATCCTGAGTGTCAGGAGCGTCTCCTGAGGAGGTCTGGACAGGTAGGAAAAGCAGTCCCTTGAGATCTGACACTGGGTGGACAACCTTGCTCCTCACCTCCCCAGACTCCCCACCTGTCGTTGGCCACCTGGGATTTACATCACTTTCCCTTCATCAGACTTCTCTGAACTCTGGGAGCTGAATGTTAGAGCTCCATTGCACCATCTCCCACCCACTTTCCTTAGAGGACTGGCTGCACACAGGCACAGAAGGATGTTTCCCATTTGCAAGCAAAGCAAAGTAAAGCACGATCAAGTGTCTTAAGCAATAAAACACTCCTCAACCATATACTAAGTACAAGCTGCCTCTAATGAGGTCGCCTTTCTACAAGGGATGATCTTACGAGAAATGTTTTAGATAGATAGATAGATAAAGGTAGATACAATTAAAAGAGTTGGCTAAAGATACCGTTATACTACTGAAAGACAGGCAGGCTTTTAGTCCCTGAAGCTCAAAGCAGCAGTGTGGGTGGGAAGTATCTGAATGAACAAAGAGTAAGGGAAGGAGAACAATGGAAAGGGCCTTTGTCTAGACAGTCTGCTGAAAACATTACTTCAGAAATGGTCATTGTATCAGCACAGGTGAAAATATATGAAAGATTAGAATTATTAACTACAAAAGACATTAACCACTTGATCCAGTGTGGCCTGGCAGCAAAGGCAGCCAGCAGTGTCCTGAAGTGTATAAAGAGGAGCCTCGCCAAAAGAGTGAGGGAAGTGGTTGTCTCCCCATGCTCATTGCTTGTTAGACCACCTGTAACCAATTATATCCAGTTTTAGGGCCCCAGTTCAGGTGTACTGATCTGGCTGGGATGGGGTTACCTTCCTTCATAGCAGCCTGTGTGGTGCTATGTTTTGCATTTGTGCCTTAAACAGTGTTGATAACACACCAGTGTTCTGGCTATTGCTGAGCAGTGTTTGCACAGTGTCAAGGCCGCCTCTGCTCCCTCCCAGTGAGTGGGCTGCAGATGGGCAAGAACAGCTGACCCCAACTGACCAAAGGGATATTCTCTAACGTACGACGTTGTGCTGAGCAATAAAAGCTGGGACAGAGGAAGAAGGAACTAGAATTTTTTTGTTACAGGAATCACTTCCTAGTTCACATGCAATCCATTGCATAGCATTAGTAAAAGGCCTTAGACCTTCATGAGCGGTGAACTTTCACCTAGCTACTGATGAAGTTCTACTGAACTCTTACTTAGTCGCGTGAGGGAAGGCCCTGAAACTGGTGTAAATTAGAAAGATAAGATAGCCACATCCATCAGCAGAGGTTGTCTCATCGAGAAACGAAAAAGAACGGCCCGCTTGGAGACAGTGAAAGGATCCAATGAGGAAAAAGGAGACCCCAGACCCAAATACTCCAACTGGACTAAACCGTCTCACAAGGGGAGGGGAGCTTAGACTGTAAGGGTATAATTGTCCAGAGAGTCTCTGGTTCGGGGTCCGTCTCCAGAGGCACTCAGCTCAAGCTGTTCTTCACCACTGTACCGCTTAATAAATTCAACTGGTATACGTCATGTCAGAGATTCTGCTTCAGGAAACCTAGGGTTGAGCCTGAGGGAAGAGAAAGCACCCAAGAGAGACTCTGTGTGTGTGTGTGTGTGTGTGTGTGTAGAGTCGAAAGGCGCACACGTCGGCTCACTGGAGTCTCCTGCTGCAAAGGGACTCCAGACCCAGCAGTTAAAGTCTCGGGTGGTGTGTGTGCAACTCCTTGATTGGTGTGTGAATGCTCAAGCAGCGGCTTCTCCATTAACGTTTTGTCATTCAAAGAGTCTTCTGTGTGGAGACTGGCTGGGCATCATTTTTGCTTGTGGGAGGTGGTGAGTGGTTGCCTTTGCGTTGCTTATTATTATTATTGGTTGTTGATTTTTTAAAAATCTCTTTCTTTCACCTGCTAAGCTGTCTTTATCTTGACCCACAACTTTCCGTGCTTTATTTCTTCCTGTTCTCTCTCCTGTCCCAGTGGGGAAGGGGAGGAAAGAGTGAGCGGCTGCGTGGCTGCCGGGCTATTGGCCAGAGTCAATCCACCACATCAAGGAAGACGTTGACAACTGGGAGTGACTTCAGTGGGAGGCTGCCAAGATGCGCAGGGGCTGCAGCACTTGCCTGGGGAGCAGAAACTGAGGGAAAGGGCTGCCTTCGGCCTGGGAAAGGGAAGGTCTGGGGAACCTCATAGCAGCCAGCCAGTCCCTGCAGGGAGGTTTTCAGGAAGATGGAGCCAGTCTTGTCACCGTGGTGCTTGGCAGGACGATAATAGACGATAGTCAAATGTTGAAATAAGGAATGTTGAGGCTGGAGATAGGGACAATCTTTCTCTCCATAAGGGCATCCAAACATTGAAGCAGGTTTCCCAGAGATGTTTTCCTGTCTTTGTCCTTGGACATTTTCCAGCCCCCATGTGGCAAAGCCTTGAGCAAAGTGGTCTGACTCCGTAGCCGATTCTGCTGTGAGCATGAGGTTGGACTGGAGACCTACTGAGGTCCCATTCAGGAGAGTGGAAAACTAAATGATGCTGTGGTTCCTTCCTCTCTAGGTGTGCCCTTGATGACAGTAGGGAAAGCTGTCAGGTTCCCCGTGACCATGGAAGTAAGTCAGATGCTGGCATAGTCAGATCAGCTGAAGTTGTCTTCTCCTCCTCCAGGCAGTGTTGCTCAGATGCAGGACTGCTTCACAGGTATCCCCAAACAGCCCTGGTTATTTCCTTTGCTTCACCATTCATTCCCTTTTCATTCTTTTCCCACCTCTCAAGTCCTGCTCTTTAACCATCCTTATCCCCACCCATGCAAAAAGCCAAGGACTTTTCACTGTTTATCCAGTGGCCCTGCATTTGCTCACTTTGAACCCTCCTTTGGTGTCTCTGCGGTGGTTACTGTGGTGCTTTCTACCTCGCATTGCAACTCAACTTAACGCTAGTACTCTTTTCTTCTCTGTAGTGTCCTGCAGCTACTTAAGTTCTGATCTTGTTAGAGGCACCACGACTCAGGATGGCCGTTGGCACGCATACTTTAAAAGCTGGACTGTTGGAGGTTCAGTCCAGAGGGACCTTGGCACACCTGGGATTTGGCCAGCAGAAACCTCAAGGTTTTGAAGGAAAAGCTCAGAAACAACTCCATGCAGCAGCATGGACAGGGACCTGACTGACTAAGGAGTGTCCTGAGGTGAAGTATCTGGGAACTGTGACAATGCCATATGAGTCAGTGGTTCTCACATTTCGAAAGGAGAGTGGAGTGTCTGGAGGAGGTCTGCCAACTTGAAGTGAAGGGCCTAAAGGATGAGCTGTGGGGAGAGTCTGAGGGAGCTGGGTGTCTGTAGCCTGCTGAAGTGGAGGCACGGGTTTACCTAGCAAGAGCCTGCACCTGCCTGGAGGGATAACGGAGCCAACCTGTTTTCTGCAGTCACCATTGATACGACAGAAGGAACAGCCACAAGCTGCCTCTTGGGAGCTTTAGGCTGAACCTCAGGAAAAATAAAATGGACTAGGAGGAGCGTTGCCATGATCTCCACCTTTGGAGCTCTTCAAGTTTCAGCGCCGCAAAGTCACGGCCAGCCTGGAGGCTGGACTAGAGACCCCCTCGCAGCAGTCTCTTTCCCAACAGGCCTGTGCCTTGCCACATGTCATATGAGAAGAGACTAAGCTGGAGGAGAGGGTCTCTACATCACAGGACAATTCAGGGTGGAAGGAGGGTCAGGAGGTCTCTGGTGTTGCACTGGCTCCAAGCAGGGCCAGCTCTGAGGTCAGACCAGCTTGCTCGCTAAATGCCAGAATCCGGAGAAAGAGTTTACACATGAACCAGGCATCTGTGCCGCCGTTACAGAAATGGAGACAAGGCCTTTGACCAGCTCCCTGAACACAGCTATTGGTACGTCATGCCCCCTGAGAACATCCATCCTCCCGGGAACATCCATCTTCTTGTCCAAAGGAGTGGGATCCTTATGCAACTATCCTGCCATATCTCCAGACCATGGGGTGCTTTACACTGTAAACAGAACTGAAGGAAAGCCTCTGACTTGGGTACGGTCAACTGAATTGCTAAAAGAGGGCAAGATGGAGGGATCTCGGAGCTTCCAGGTTCTTCCTGAAGATAGAAGGCCTCAGATATAGGAACAGAAGATAACAGTTTTGAACTAGCCTAGGCTTTAGATCATTTCACATGTGATGGCTCTGCTCCATCCTTTCAGTCATTGGCACCCAGAAACCTCATCTGCTTTTCCTTCCTCTCCTCCCAAAAGCTGATCAAGTGATGGGAAGAAAGGAAGGAGAAAGGCCCTAGGCCTCTGTGACTCACCTGGGCTCTGGCACTTGGAGGGCCACAGTGTCATCCATTGTACACCCCATAAAGAATCAAGCTGGGAAGTGACTCTTCACGTACAAGTGAACAAGGTCGATGGACAGGCAAGGCTGTGTCTGGAGACCAGTACACCTAGAGCATCGATCAAGCTGGGGCTGAAACTCAGGCCTGGTCTTCAATGGTCACCTGGGCCCATGGACAGAGGTGTGGATGGACCCCCCAGGGTCCTGAAGGCCTCTGGATGCTCTCAGGGCCCTGACACTGCCCCCATGGGATCCCACCTGCCAGTGCCCTCAATAGGCCAAGTTCTCATTCCCGCATGTGCAGGGTCTGTGCTCGGCTACTCTCCTTCCCCGCTTCTGTGCAGATCTGGGAGACCACAGTTTCATGCTGACTACAACCAAGGCTGAAACTGGTCTTCCCATCCCTGACCAACTTTTCCTCTTTTGGGAGTACAAGGTCCAGGTGAGCCTCAGACTGGGTGGCACAGTTAGAAGCTGACCCACACACAAGATCCCGCCTAACCTGTTGCATGTCCCATAGAGAACATCCACGCATCTGACCTGCTCTGGTAGCAAGCAGGGCATCCTCCACTTCTCGCCTTCCCTGTTAGTCTCGCCTAAAGATGTTGTATCTCCGTCAGTCACAAAAGCTGTGGGAGCTGTCCTTTTCCATCTTGGCTCTTGCTCCCCTAACGTCACAGCTTTGCGATGGCATGTTGTCCTCCTGCTGTCTGTGCTCCAGGCTGTGGGCTTTGGTGCACATTAGGCCTGTAGCACCTCAGATGTGGCACCAGGGCCAAGGGCAGATTTGTCACATGGACACCTGATACCAAAAGATTGGCCCTCTTTGTGTGGAAAGGCTTCACAGCCGATGTGTGCTGGAGTGGATGGCAGGAGGCAACATAATGATGAAGGAGGTTCTCACAACGAGAGCAAAAGCTGCAGTCCCCAAGACCAGACAGAAAACGGCCTTGGGCTGTGCAGCCCTGGCAGGAGAGGGGTTTGCTGTCCCAGGTGACTCTTGCAGCAATGCGTGGGGCCTGTGACAGAGGTGAAGCCGATCTCCAAGAAGGACAAGCTGCTGCTGAGAAAGTCCCCGGGGGAGGACAGCCTGTCATCCAGCCACACTGTGGACATCATGCTGGGGGCTGACTGGCTAGATAGCAGCTCTGCAGAGAAGTACCTTAGGGTCCTGGAGGGCAAGCAGCTGAGCATGAGCCAGCCAGGCAGCCTCGCAGCAAAGGCCAGCAGCCTCCTGGGCTGCATTAGGAAAAGCATTGCCGGCAGATGGAGGGAAGTTAACCTTCTCCTCCACTGAGCACCGGTGGGCCACATCTGGAGTGCTGTGTCCAGTGCTGGGCTCCCCAGTGCAAGAAAGTTGTTGACCTGCTAAAGCAAGGCTATCAAAGGGCCACAAAGCTGATTTAAGGGACCGCAGCATCTTCCATAGGACGGAAGGCTGAGAGGTCTGGGACTGTTAAGCCTGGAGAAAAAATTGCTCAGGAGTCTGGAGTAATAGGGCACGGACTGTGGCAGGGCTTCAGGCCAAAGACCTTTATTGTTAGCGTAGCGTGCTTTTTATACAAATACAGCCCGTTCACGCACCTAAAAGTGCTACCCGGTTGGCTATTGCTTTAAGTCCACGCGACTCTCACAGAGGCAGGATTGGTCGCCTCTGTATGTCCACGCGCTCCTTTGCTTCTTCTTAGTTGTTTACCACAGCTCCTTCTCTTCAAGGTTGAGCCCTGCAGGTGTCCGGCTGTTTACCAGCTTCTCAATGCCACAGCTCCTTCTCCTTAAGGTCGAGCCATGCAGGGTGATCCCAATATCACCCCCTTTTTGTTTATCTATAAACAAAACCTGATGGTTCATTCGCAACCCGAGGACTGTGAGGAAGATGGACCATCTGTACATTCTTTTATCGTCCTGCACCACGAACTCAGCCCAGCAGTCGGTAGGTGCCAGCTTTACGTGGGCGTCCCCACGGAGGCAACGGTGGCCTTGCCGTACACCGGCCCACTGCCCTTTGGGAAATCCCGGTATTTATACATTTGCAGAGGAACGAGTTTCGACACACGTGGCCAGCGAGTGTCAGAACACGCCTTGGTTGCCACCTTTCAACACAGAGAGCCTATGGCATACGCGCCCGCTGGCCAGACGTGCTGCACGTGCCCCAGCCACCCTGTCTGTTGGTTCGTAGGCTTTGTTCATGTGGCATATTACCGTAATCCAGCAGTCACATATCAACCATGCTCAAGCCAATAGCAGAATGTTACAAGGCAAACAAAATTGTGAATTGTGCTTTATATTCCTCCGTTACTGCATGCCTTCCCCATCCTCCCCTAACCTTGATCAACTTTCTTATCTCTTGGGCTGTTTTCTCTCACCCAGCATAGTATCTGTTTCTTACCCAGCCATCCATTTTCTGATATTCTAACTGCAGTTTTCTCACAGGCCAAAATTCCATCTGTTAACCCCTCCGTATGTATACGATAATTGGCGATAATTTCCATTTCTGCCGACAAGCTAACTATTGCTTTTTCTAGCTGAGATAAACGTCTGAGTCCCAAACAGGATTCCAATTGAAGTTTACAATGTATTACATTATATACATTAACCACTCTGCTAGACTTAGGCTTGCGGTCATACAAGGATACGTAGGACAGAAGGTTACACTTCATCACACGAATCAGATGAACATATTTCACATAGCTGTACTACTCCTCGTGATGGGAAAAGCGCCCGTACAAAGCTATGATAACCTTTATTATATCTCACCAAGGGATTTGTAGTTATAGAGTGCTTTGCCCTAAAAGCTTTCCATGTTCCTCTAATGATACCGCTAATTTCAGTCTGATTAATTATCTGTGTTATAAATGATTTAGTCCCAAACTGGATTCCAATTCAAATGTACAATTTATTAAGCGAATAGAGGCAAGCAAACAGCGCTGGGTGTGCCGGGAGTCTCCGCTCCACCAAGACGCACGCGGTACAGTTCCTGTTCCTGGTTTATATCCTGTCCGTTAATACATATTCATGAACAGGCGTGTCTTCTTTGGCGCATGCCCTCTTCTCCTTCTAGGATCTTCTCGAATCTTCCTCAGCGTGATCCTGTTCGCTAATACATATTCATGAATAGGCGTGTCTGCTAATACATATTAATGAACAGGCGTGTCTTCTTCAGAGCGTACCCTCTTCTCCTGCTAGAGTCTTCTTGAATCTTCCTCGGCGTGCCCCCAGGATGACCCCAAACCGTATGCATGCACTTTCTTTACACAATACTATGCGGTCAGTGGTCAAACTGGTTTGAGCTGATATACCAGCCAAGTAGTTTAACTTTCTCCTGTAAAATACCCCTTTTTATGGTGCAGGAGAAATCCATAAAAGTCCAGAAGGTTACACTTCATCACACGAATCAGATGAACATATTTCACAATCCCCCATCTTTTTCTTTATAGTATTGATTCGTGTTTTCGTTTCCAATTGAGTACTGCAGATATCTGCATTCCTTGTATAACCGAGTAGATTAATCTAGTAACAATTCCCCACATATCCCCAATACAACTATCCCGATTTTAGTAAGCCAATCACCACCCATAAAATCTCCCCAAAATCCTCCTAGATTGATTCCATTCCAAGTTTATCTCTCAGGAGGCCATTCGTTATACACCTGGACTCCTAGTCGCTCTCCCTAATTTATGGGTAACAGGAAAAAACTAGGTTTTATTGTTGATTACACGTACGGGCTGTACAATTAGAAAAGGTCCTCAGTTTTCCCATTTTTCTGGGGTAAACCCCAGCTGGACTTGTTCCAATATTGACTACAGTTATTTGCCGTAGTCAGAGTCAAGGAACTCACCCCAAGTAGAACTAGAAGAGGTCCGGTCAGGGCCATAGTGGTCGGCGGTCACAGCCCAAAGGGGTTGCAGCCCTTGGCAGACCCTTTTTAAGCCGCAACACCAGTTCCCCTCCGGTCTTGCCCTCTTCCTTCCTTTAAGGGGGTGCTTTCTTAGTACCCAAATTAATTGAGCACTGCTTGTGAAGGCCAGAGCTTTGCTAGATCAGTGGTTTGTCCAGACCTGAGCACTTGCCCGAGCCTGGCGATCCTCTTTATTTGCAAGGCTTTATGGCTACAGAAAACTGCCAGTTAGCCTGCAGTTCTTACAAATAAACACCACCTTCTACACCAAGGACAAATTCTAGTTCCAGCTCCTTTTTCCTGTTCTTCTTTTGCCAACAACTCCTTCCGATGATACTCGTTTGGAGTACCCATTGTTGTTTCCTATTACCCTTTCCCATTGTTTTCCAAACTTGGGGATTACTTATATTGCTCTCCATAGCTTCCCATGGCCATCGTTCACCTCGATTTGTTCCACCACAAACGTAACAATTAGTTATATTCAATGACTTAGCAATGTTTTCAGCAAGATTTACAAGTAGATTTTTAGCAACTGTGGGAATTTCATGTTTCACTCCTGTTTCTATTACAGGAGTAGCCGCAATAAAATTCCCACAGCAATTTAGTCAGATGTGACCTTCCACTCCTTCCCTGGACCTTTCACTCGCGACACATGTGTCCATCCTTTTTCAGCAGTTCTCACAGCTGTTTCTGTAGTGAATAAAACAAGGAAAGGTCCTTCCCAGAGGGGAGATAGGTTTCCTTCTTTCCATGTTTTTATCAGAATTTTATCTCCTGGTTCTAACTGATGAATTGCAAATCCTAAAGGTGGTGTTTGGGCCACCATCCCAATCTCTCTTCATTCTTTTAATCTTTTTCCAATGGTAATTATATCTTGTTGGATACTATGATCCTCAATTACATTGTTCCCCAGAGGCATTCCTTGAAAATAAGGCATGCCATAGAACATTTCATATGGCGATATTCCAGTCTCACTGTATGTTTTTGTTAAGTGCCAATGGTAAACATTTCGTCCAGGGCATTTGTGTCTCAATCATTAATTTAGCCAATTGTTGTTTTATTGTTTGATTCATTCTTTCTACCTTCCCTGAGCTTTGTGGGTGCCACAGAGTGTGGTATTCCCACTGAATACCTAATGATTGACATAATAGTTTTATTATTTTAGAAGTAAAGTGTGTGCCCTGGTCAGAATCAATGTACTGGATTATCCCATATCTAGGTATCAAATGTTCTAATAAAATTTTTACCACCATCTGTGCCATAGCTCGTGCTACAGGGTACGCTTCTACCCACTGTGTTAAATGATCTACTATTACCAATAAATATTTTATCCTCCCTACCTTAGGCAATTCAGTGAAATCGACTTGTACTTTCTCAAAAGGTCTGTAAGCTGTTTTTCTCCCTCCCGTGGCTGCTTGTCGAAACACTGTCTTATTTACCTTTTGACAAATTAAGCAACCTTGTGTAATTTGCTTTGCTATTTCAAAAATTCCAATACAACCAAATTGTTTAAGAAAATGATCACTTAACGCTTTTGTACCCCAATGTGTTTGTGCATGCAAACGTTCTAATAATCGCCTGGTGTAGGCTTTTGGCAGCATTTCTCGCCCATCGGGCAGTGCCCATTTTCCTTGTTCTAATTTAGCTCCTATTTTCTTCAATTTTGTTTGTCCTTCTGGGGTAAACTCCTTCTCTCTTTCCTCTCGTCCTTCTTTGCTGGTGTCCTCCTTTGTTTGTATGACATTAATTTTGGCAACTTTAGTCCTCAAGGCTGCTTCCTGGGCCTCTTTAGCTGCTAAGTTATTTCCTCTAGTTCGGTAATCACCAAAAGTCCCTTTTGGTGTCCCCTCACATGTACCACTGCTATCTCCTTTGGTTCTCTTAACGCCTTTAAAATTTTTACTATTAATTCTTGATGTATTAAATTCCTCCCGTGAGTATTAATCCAACCTCTTTCTTCCCAAATTTTTCCAAAAGTGTGGACCACCCCATATGCGTATTTAGAATCTGTAAATACAGTCCCGCTTCTTCCTTTTAATAATTCCAGGGCCCTACATAGGGCATACAGCTCACAAGCCTGAGCTGACCATGATGGACTCAGAGGTCCTGATTCCACAATTTCTAAGTCCTTGTTAATTATTGCATATCCCGATTTTCTCTTCCCTTCTACCACTCGGGAGGAGCCATCTATAAACAGCGCTTCTCCATTTTTCAACTCAGCATCTCTTAGATCTGGTCTCACCTTAGTCTGGGTCTCAATTACCTCTAAACAGTTATGTTGTAATTCCTCTGATGGTTCTCCAAACAAAAATTGTGCTGGACTCTGAGCAGAAGTCACCCTCAGTTCTAAGTCAGGGGAGTCTATTAGTATTGCTTCATACTTTAGGGTCCGGCTGTCCGTTAACCATTTTTCTGCTTCTTGTTGTAAAACATTTCTGACATTGTGTGGGGTATACACTTTTAAAGGAGCACTAAAGGTAATCTTCCTAACTTCCTCTATTAATAATGCTGTAGCAACCAAAGCTTGGAGACAAGCAGGCCATGCTCTGCTTACTGGGTCAAGTAACTTAGAACAATGCCCCATGGGTTTTTTGGATTCCTGCCCAGTCTTGAGTAAGAACTCCATATGCTGTCTGGCTTGATGTATTCACAAAGAGATAGAAAGGTTTTTCTAGATCTGGGAGGCTCAATACAGGTGCTTGTATTAATGCCCTTTTTACTTCCTCAAATCTCTGATCATCTTCAATAAACCACTTAAGTTGGTTATTAGTTAATTTTTCATATAAGAATTTTACTTTATCACTATAATTTTCAAGCCATGGTCTACAATATCCTAATAATCCCAGTATTTGCCTAATTTCCGTTTTAGTCTGTGGGGGTCTTAAGGATAGAATCCCAGATACCCTATCAGGATCTAACTTCTTCCTTCCCTTACTCAGCCAATGTACTAAATATTTTACTTCTTGTTCTACAAACTGTAGCTTTGATCGGGACACCTTTAATCCCTTTTCCCCTTGAAAATTTAACAATTTAATGGTGGTTTTTCGGATCCCCTCTTCAGTTTCTCCTGCTACTAATGAATCGTCCACATATTGCAATAATTTTACCTCCTTAGGTATTGTGAAATCTTGTAGAATTGTTTCTAAAGTTTGTCCAAATAGATTTGGTGACTCCGTAAACCCTTGTGGTAACACAGTCCATCTTAATTGTTGTTTTTGTCCTGTTTCGGGGTCCTCCCACTCAAAGGCAAAATAATCTCTGGATGCCTCATCCAGAGGACAGGCCCAAAAAGCATCTTTCAAATCTATTACACTATACCAAGTATGTTTGGGAGATATATGACTCAATAAAGTATAAGGATTTGCCACCACAGGGAATTTAGTGATTGTTCGCTGATTTACAGCTCTTAAGTCCTGCACCATCCTGTATGACCCATCCGGCTTTTTTACGGGAAGAATGGGCGTGTTACGAGGTGACATACATGGTTCTAGGGTTCCTTTTACCAAAAGTCTGTCAACTACAGGTTTTAATCCTTTTCGACCCTCCATAGGTATAGGGTATAGCTTGATTCTAATTGGGCAGTGCGGATCTATTATTTGAATGCTTATGGGGTCCATTTTGTCTTTCCAGTTTCCCCTTCCTTATACCACACTGAGGGGTTAATAGCTTCTTCATCCTCTTGTGTTAAAGTGTATAATTTAATCTGCAATTTGTCCCCTTGACTCTGAATGCTCAAGTTTAACTTCAAAATCAAATCCCTTCCTAATAAATTGTATTCCGCTTCAGGGAGCAAAAGTAAATCATTAAGACAAATTTTCTTTTCTGTTTCTACTTCTACATCTTTCAATATATTTACTTTAAAAGGCTCTCCTTTTGCTCCTGCTACTGACACGTAACTCTTCCCTTTTTCTATTCCTTTTGGAAGTTTTTGAATGGTTGACTTTTCGGCCCCTGTATCCACTAAAAATAAAACTTCCTCTTTATGGGGACCAATCAATAATTTTATCAAGGGCTCTGTTGATGTTGAAGTCCCCAGAAGATAGAGCCCCCGACACCCCTAATCTTCTTTGAACATCTTCTCATCTTGTTCCCGCTGACGGCAGTTCTTCTGAACATGTCCCCTCTTGTTACAGTTACATGCAGCCGGAGGTCGATCTAATTCCAGTGCTGTTGGTGGTGGAGATAGGGGCAACGGTGGTACAGAGAGAGGTACTACGGCCACCGGAGGGGGAGCCGCCGCCGGAGATGGATTATTAGAACATGGAGGCGGTAGGTTATCCAGTGGCTCCCATTTATCATCTTTTTCCTTTTCACTTTTCCCCTCTTCTTCTTCCTCAAACTTTTCATCTGTTTTTAATGTAAGTATTGAGGCTGGAAAAGAACGTAAAGTTCTGTCCCATAATCCTGCATAATCACTTTCCTCCTGACTAAAAGGTTCCTTTGAATTAACATATATATTTAAGGCCTGGCAGATCCAGTCTTCAAAAGATCCAAAAACGGGCCAAAAGACATGTGGTCTCAAAGGTTCTTTTGGCCATTCTACCATACAATATTGAACTAATTTTAATTTACTTTTTCCTTTTCTGGGGCCCCTATCATTCCAATTTTCAATCATTATTCCTAATGGACTCTCCGGAGGTATTTCTAGTAATTCGCTCCCTTTCTTGTGGTCCTGGGGTCTCGATTTCGTCTGACCCATCTAGGAATTTTTACTGTGGCAATTCCTACAGCCCTTGGCTACCAGTAAGAGTGTCTTGCAGGGGGTTTAGGACCTATCACCCACCCACGAATCCTATAAGAATCGCTTCGGTCCTTCACCGGCCAAGTCCCTCGCGGGAGATTGGAACCGCGGTTAGAAGGCCTCCACAATCGCTTCGGAACTAGCTTCCGTCTCAGTCACACTCTTACACACACAGGCAACCGAATCCTACCCAACCGAACGGTATACACCTTAAATACTTACGACTCCGTCGTCTTCGTTCGGATCTTCGCGCGCAGAATTACGGGAAAAATAAACTGCTGCAGCCGGCAAGGGAGCTCATAAAAAATCAAATTCTTTGCTTGCCCCTATTCAGGTTCAGGATGGCGTTAGTCCCGACCCGACCCGATCAGGAGCCACCAAAAGGTGGGGCGCCCCTCCTAGATCAAGTCAGAATTCAGGAACCAAGACCATCCCGGACGAGCCCCCAATTGTTATAAATGATTTCGTCCCAAACACGATTCCAATTCAAATTTACAATTTATTAAGCGAATAGAGGCAAGCAAACAGCGCTGGGTGCGCCGGGAGTCTCTGCTCCACCAAGACGCACGCGGTACAGCTCCTGTTCCTGGTTTATATCCTGTCCGTTAATACATATTCATGAACAGGCGTGTCTTCTTCGGCGCATGCCCTCTTCTCCTGCTAAAGTCTTCTCGAATCTTCCTCGGCGTGCCCCCAGGATGACCCCAAACCTTATGCATGCACTTTCTTTACACAATACTATGCGGTCAGTGGTCAAACTGGTTTGAGCTGATATACGAGCCAAGTAGTTTAACCTTCTCCTGTAAAACACCCCTTTTTATGGTGCAGGAGAAATCCATAAAAGTCCAGAAGATTACACTTCATCACACGAATCAGATGAACATATTTCACACCTCTAAGTATGGATCTGCATGTGGCCCACAATCTAGTAATGTTTCTTGCATATGGACCACCCCTGATCATAAAAGACGTTTTAAACAATGGGTGAAGAGACCCCATTATACCATGTCATTGGAACCAGACAGGCTATGGAATTGTATAAACAAGATAAATTGTTACAATATGGATGATTATCTATGGATACCGTTTGCCTCAGACCTCCATCACGCCTTAAGAAGTATATGCCTGTGCCACAATTACAGTGCTCCAATCCCTAGCTTACAGACAGCATGTCCGATAGAATCCTCTAAACACATGGCTAGTAAATGTAGGATTCCTTCCCAACATTATAAAAAACGGATGCAAGACTCATGAGCCAGTAGTAAAGAGCACAAGTACCACTCTAATGTATCCTGCACTGCTTGAGACCGTATGGGTATGTTCTAATGAAGAGATATCAGATTACAGTCAACCCTATTGGGATGGGTTAGAATGCACTTTAGGAATTCCACAAGTTTATCTCCCATAATAGCTTTTAATCATACTCAGGAGTCATTCACTGTAGTCATTCATGAAACCAAGAGGGTACAGAACAAAGAGAAATGTATTGCCCTCCGTGTCACGGCCAAGCTATTATACAGCAGGGATGAGAGTAAGCTTAGCAATGGGATTGTTTTGGACTTCTTCGGCTGTGATAATTGAAAATTGATTATATCTAGAAAATCTACCATGGCAAGGAGAGACTCTAGCTAATTGTATGCAGCCAGCCAGCAAGGCTAAGCAACACCCAGCTTGTACCCACGAGCAGCCTCACAGATGACTTTAGAAAATCAATTAGCATTGAATATGGTACTACTAAAGGAGAACAGCGTTTGTGGATGGCTGAATAACACCTATCCTGGCAAAACCTGCTGTCAATTCCAAATGTGTCCGCTACTCTGCATCAAGCTAGAGATGAAATGCAAAAAACTGTGGACCAAACCCATGAGCTCAATGAGAAGATGAAACCAAGCAACTGGCAATGAACGAGGTGGATTTAAAATATTTTCAGTTGGCTCAGATTAAAAGTTAGTGGATGGGATCATAGTCTAACCCAGTATGTATTAATGTTTATCATAATGATTGTTATTGTCCGTATTTGATTGTCACGTGTGAAATCTATGATAACTAGAGCTGTAACCATGCGTGTTAAGAGGATCCACATCTATGATCCTGAATACATCCCTTTAATACCATCCCCTATTATAAATTGCGACAAGCGAGGGAAGGCAAGCAGTCGACTCAATATGAGTGATAAGGCAAGCTTCAACTTTATTGCAAAACCTTACACATATTTATACACTAAGTTCTACCTTATGCATACTTGTCTTACAATCATTGGCTTAGCCCTAAAGATTGCATTATCATACTCCTCCTACTTGCGGTTACTGCTACGTGGTCCGGGTTCCATCCTGTTTTTCTTATACAGTGCTGCTTCTTAGCTGTTTACCACAGCTCCTTCTCCTCAAGGCCGAGCCCTGCAGATGTCCAGCTGTTTACCAGCTTCCCAATGCCACAGCTCCCTCTTCTCAAGGCCGAGCCGTGCAGATATCTAGCTGTTTACCAGCTTCTCAATGCTGCAGCTCCTTCTCCTTAAGGTCGAGCCGTGCAGAGTGATCCCAACAATAAATTACCAACCAACAAGAGAGGATGAAAACACAGGAAGGAGATGAATGCCTCGACCCACCTAAATACAAATTACACAATGTTCCTCTCAGTGAGTTGTGACTAAGGTCACAGGGTGGATAATGTGGGAAACCACTGTGGGTCTGTAGGGAGTAGCAGGGTTTGACTGGAGCAACACGCTCCTCTTCAAAAGCAACCCTGATGGGTTGCAGTCAGACAGTCTCATAACTGACTATTGTTGAGTGATGTCTGGGATGAGGTGAAAGCCTTGCAGCCTGATGTTCTACGGCAAGGCCACAAAGACCTCCATCAAACGTGAGTAAGCTGACCATTATTAATAACTGAAATTCTTATTAACTATTCATTCCTATTGATCGATGCTATTTGAGTTATATAGTATCTATCGGTCTACAACAAATAAATGAATAAAAAATTAATGAACTGATTAAGTTTTTATTAATCAAATTAGTCTAAATCAATCATTAATAATTACTTATTAATAACAGTCGTTACCTATTAAGATCGATTATTTTATTTATTAGTATTTTGTGGTACTGCATTAACACTACTGTCCTCCAGTTACTTATCATGTATTTTTTTTTCTTTATCATCACTCTGATTTACTGTTGTAATTATCTACTATCAATTCATCATTATTAATTATCATTAATTACACGTGCTACACGACGGCTCTGTTCCTCACCTAGAACTTGTTATCAGTAAAGTAGTTCCTTATTAACGTGATCTTAATCCACTGGATGTTAATTCCAGTAAATATTAATCTGTATTGCTCTATCGCTAATCATTACTTCGTATATTAATTACCGGTTAATGAATTATTTATTACATTCATTAACCATAGGTCGGTGTATGTTAATCCATCAAGAATTAGCAGAGAGTGCCAGATCAGCATTTGTCCTAAACCTGCTCTCCCCACTCCCTCCTCGCAAACCGCCCGCCTGCCCTCACCCCGGAGAGTTCTGTGTAAAGACACCCACACGCACCCTGCACACCCCCCGTTTCTTTTTGATTGTCATTTTTTTAGCTATTTATTTATCTAGCCTCCCTCCCCCTTACCTTTTCTTACTCTTCTCTCTCACCACCGGGGACCGGGGACCGGGGACCAGGCAGAGGCGGCGGTGCCCAGCCCCAGCCGCCCGCCCTCCCCACCCCACCGCAGCGAGCCCCATTGCTACAAGGCCGCCAGAAGTTAATCTGCTTATGTGTAAACGTGGTGGCAGCTGAGGTATGTTTAAGAATACTGGTAAGTGTTGCTAGAAACCTACAAATATTTTCCGGGTGTTAACCGCGGGGTGCCAGCTTTGTGGGCCTACCACCCAGCACCCAGCTCTGCGCAGGTCTGGAATAAACCGGTATCTCGTCTCGGTGTGTGAGACTGGCCTATCGCACGCCGGGAAACGAAACCGCCTTTTCGGACACCACCATCAGCAAAGCAGCGACCCCGCTTTGCCTGAGGCTGCTGGGCCTGTCCTCTGGGCGCTGCTCACCACTGGAACGCATCCCGCTGGCGACGGACACGCCGACGGCCGCTAGCGAGAGGCGCGGCCCACCTCTCCGGCAGCCGGAGCCCGGCCTCGGGGACGCAGGTCTCTGCCCAGGCCGAGGCACGGGGCTGCTGCTTTCCCAGGGACGGCTTCAACCGGGAGCCGAGCCGAGCACATCGCCCGCAGGCGGACACCGAGGCGGGCCACAGCGCAGGCTGTAGCAGAGAAGGCGGCGTTGTCCACAGCGTTACCAGACTTTTTCGTTTCTTACTGCGTGCACACCCGCCACACACGCTCCCAAACCGGCCCCGGCACGAACCCCTCGCCCGCGGCCACACGCACACACGGAGACACCCCCCCTCCCCCTTCCGCCAGCAGTTTTGCCGGCCCGGGGAAGGAAGGAAGGCGGGAGACTTTAGGACCCCGCGGCGTCCCTGCCGCACCCGTGCCCCCCTCCCGCCTTTCGTCCTCAGTCCGTCGGTCGGCCAGTCCGTCGGTCAGTCACCCTGCTGAAGGTATGCGAGGCACAAAGCGGGGGTATTGTTTAGGCTCTGTCAGGAGTCAACGAGGCGCAAGCCTGAGGGAAGGAACAAGGCAACCGCAAAGGGAACGCAACTGCCGACCTTTGAGTGAACTATCCTAAGTAACATCTAATTAACATCGACTCGGCATAGCACAAGCCTGCCCTCCGGTAGGGGAAGACCCCTACCCACAGAAGCCCCTTCCTCACGGGGCACGCGCAGTAAAAAAGGAGGACGCTGTCGCCGTGGAGACGAGGCTTGCGGGAACCAACAGGCGCAAGGGCGCCTGCGCCAGCTCTCAAGAAAATAACGGTGACTTGTTGCTCGGAGCGTAGAAATATTTTCCCTGCGTTAACCGAGGCGCGCCAGCTTTGTGGGCCTACCACCGGCACCCAGCTCGGCGCAGGGGCGGAAGAAAAGCCGCCGTCTCGACTCCGTGTGTTTCCCGGCGCTCTGCGCACCGGGTGACGGAACCCGCGTTTGGCACAACAGCCCCGCTGCGCGCGGGCCGCCGCCGCCGCGCGGTGAAAACCAACGAACGCGAACGGCGGGGGAGGTGAAAAACGAAAAGAGAAAAAAAAACCCCAACCCAACCGACCCAAACAGAAACCTCCGAAAAGCGCCGCCATCCCCCCTCCCCCAGCCAGCCTCTGCGCCAGGCTCCCTCCCCCGCCGCCGGGGGGGCCGGTTGCCGGGCAGCGGGGCACGCGCGGCTGCAGCCCCGCTTGCCCCCCGCTGCTCCGGGGCGCCGGAGAGTCTCCGGCCGGGGGGGGCCGCACCCACCGGCCTGCGGGTCCGGAGCTGCAGCGCAGGGAGGGGGAGCGCGCGCGCGCGGGGGGGGTGGCTGAGTGAGTCTGAGCGCGCGTGTGTCGCGGGGGGGGGCGGTGTCTGCAGGATCGCGGGCGCAGACCTTAATATATTTATTTTTAACAACGGCTTGTTTAGCCTGGGGAAGTGGAGGGTCAGGGCACTGCAGTAGCTGCAGCCTGCAGCTGCTTGAAGAATGGTTTTGTGATAAATGATTTAGTCCCAAACAGGATTCCAATTTAAGTTTGCAATTTATTAAACAAATAGAGGCAAGCAAACAGCGCTGGGTGCGCCGGGAGTCTCCGCTCCACCAAGACGCACACCTTCACTTCTTACAATTCCTTCCTTTATACTTCTCTAGGCTTCGTTTCTTGCCTTTCTCCGCCTTTTTCTTGGAAGATGACTCTTTCTTTAAGTACGTCACCACTTCCCCGGTCTGCGCATGCTTCATCTTTTTCTAGGTGGTCGTCCGGTGGTCGTTGGGAGGAAGATGCTCCTCTTCGTCAGTGCACCCTACATGACCTCTCTGTTTGTGCAGGCGCTCCGTTATTCCACTTATATTATGCTACCTTATTTGGCTATACATTTTCTTGACATTTCTGCGGTTATTTACAACACTGGTTTGCACTAGTATATCAGGAACTAACTTACATATCAGGAGGCTACAGAAGCTTCACATATCAAGGGAGTTACCCAAACTATACTTATCAGGAAGTTACATAAAGACTACCACTCCCCTGTTTATGGTCATGCCCTACATATATTCCTTTATTTCAATATAAATGACATTTGCTTCAAGCTTATATTCACTAGATTTTCTTTACACGAATCGCTCATTCCTCACAAACCCCCGTTTTCTTTTTCACCACTGTGATTCGTGTAAAATTTATTTAAAGTTTGTTTGATGGGTATTAACTCGGGTTCCTCTATATGTTTTACCAACATTAAAACATGTTTTCTCTCACTCTGTGTTGGTTCTATTGGAGTGGCTGTAAATTTCATTCCATTAATCGCAGAAGCTACAGCTTGTGAAAGACAAGGAATTAGACATGGTATTATTAACATACCTCCAAACAATCCTAACAAAACGATAATGATTTTTGTTACCCAGTTTCCTGAGAATAAATTTTCCCACGTTGTCCATAGTCCTTGGACATTTATTCCATTCCACGTTTGGACTGGCACATGGGCTACTTTTTTCATTTCTCTTACTAATTCATTGATGGCTTTTCCTTCATCATTTATCTCTAAACAACAATTTGTGAGATTAAATTTTCCACAGACTCCTCCTTCCTGTGCTAGTAAATAGTCTAGTGCGAGTCTATTTTGATATAGGGCTGTACGCATTTTAGTATTTTGTTTAGCCACCAATCCTAGAGCATTACCCGTTTTATTTACAATTATTTCTACTACAGCTTGCAACCTGATTATTCTATTCAACATATAAATGGGGGTCCTATATCCCCAGGACCCATCTTCTGCCCATGTCGCTGGGTCATAATATGCTATTATTCTTTCAGGTGGCCACTCATTATCTTTCCATTTTCCTATTTGTAGCTCTCTTTTTCCCCTTCGGTTGTGAGTTTCTAATGCATCTGTATATACCAGTACCCCTAGGCGTTCTCCTCGGTTTATAGGTAATAAGAGAAAGCTTGGCCGTATAGTTCCTAACACGCACGCTCCGGTCCAATCTTTTGGTAATCGGGTATATGCAAATTTTCCACAGATCCAATATTGCCCTTCTGGACTTGACCACCCTTTATCAATAGTGGTTCCGTTGGTCCAATTCGCATGATTTTTACTTATTTCTTGGGCAGTGCCCCATTTATCCTACTTTTGGTAAGTACTATTCCAGTTATATCCCCCTTCACATACTAAATATCCGACTGGTTTACTCCCAGCGTCATTTTGCCAACAGCTTCTTCTTATTATGCTGGTTTGTAATATCCATTGTTGTTTCCTGACCTGAGTTGATATGTTCTAAACATTAGGGTCTGGTATGTTGCTCTCTTGGGCCTCCCAGGGCCAATTCTCTCCTGATTAGTTCCACCACATACATAACAATTAGTTACATTTAGTGACTTAGCAATGTTCTCAGCAAGATTTACAAATAGATTTTTAGCCACTGTGGGAATTTCATATTTCGTTCCTGTTTCCATTTCATGACAAAATGACTTAAATAACAGTCTATGCTGCACCGATTCTCTTTTCTTTCATTTCAATATTAATAACTACACCTGGGTCTTCTCCAGGTCCATATATCTTAAGTCCAATTTTGGTTATTTTTTTCTGTTTCCAAATTTCTAAATTTATAAGGGTTAAATTTACTAAATTACAGGTACAGGTTGTACAATTATGGTCTGTTTGTACCCTTGTGATTGAAGCTTGTAAATCCCCACATTGGCTGTCATATCCCCAGCTTGCAGTATCCTAACATACACAAGACCATCCCCTTCTTCCACATAGGTGTGCTGACTGATATCTCACCGTTTGACTAGGTACATAATCAGGATTTATCTGACATTGACGTCCACCTCCACCTGGGCAAATATATTTTGGTTGATTACTATAGCATCATCTCCACTCTACACTCCCACAATTAATATCCAGATCATCATCTATAATATCGCATGCATCAAAAATTACCGATACTGATGTGCTCAAATTGGCCATATCCTTACTTATTCCAATTAATCTTCCTACTTCCGAATTTGTTTTCATTTCTACCCACTATTGATAAAGAAGTTCCTTTGGATCGTAACAAACAGTATCATTTTCCACCGAGCATTTCTTATATTGTGTTCCATTGTATATACAACTCCCGTTCTGTTTCCCTTTGCACTCGTAATAGGTGTGGTACATTAATGTTTTATTACTTACTCGTCCGTGCTGGGCGGTTCTTATGCACTCGGTGCAATTTTGATTACCTGTCACCAGGTTGGTGAGTCCGAGTAAAATCAGGAGAGGTCCGGTAAGGGATCTCATGGTCGGAGGCATCAGCTACAAGGGGTGCTCGTCCTTGACTGGCCTTACTTGGTCGCGACTGAGAATCCCCACCCGGTCTTGCCCTCTCCCCCTTCTCAAGCGGACTTCTTTATTTCGATGACAGTAATAAATCTTACCCACCAGAAATCTCCTATAGGAGTAGTCTGTCCACACTGAATGCAGAGGAAACTTCAGCTTTGAATTTGAAAACGTCCCTGTTAGCCTCTGTGGGAAATGATATATTTGTTACACAGGTTACACCTAACCCTCAATAATCATACAACATGGTTTACAGAGTGGACATAAACTTAGTCCTGCCCGATAATTGCTTAATGCTATAGTCTTTAATTCGTGATCATTTCTCATACGTTCATTCCCTTTTTAATGTTATTTTTGTGGTTCCAGGTTGTAAAATAACTTTCCAGTCTTTCATGGGTCCTTTTACTCGAGTCGCGTGTGTCCACCCCTTTTCCGCGGTCCGGATGGCAGTATCTGTAGTTAACAATACAACAAAGGGTCCTTCCCATGAAGGAACTAAAGTTTCTTTCTTCCAAGTTTTGATCAGTACCTTATCCCCTGGTTTGAATTGATGGATTGCAAACCCCAAAGGTAGGGTTTGTGCCATTATTCCTATATCTCTTAGTTCTTTCAACCTTTCTCCTAAAATGATAACATATTTCCGAATATTATAATCTTCCACTACATTGTTTCCCTCGGAGATAGGGCATGCCGTATAAAACCTAATATGGCGATAATCCAGTCTCACTGTGCGGTTTGATCCTTATGTTAAGAAGGGCTAGCGGTAAACATTTAGTCCATGGCATCTGTGTTTCAACCATTAGCTTCGCTAGCTCTTGCTTTATTGTTTGGTTTATTCTTTCTATTACTCCCAAACTTTGAGGATGCCATGGGGTATGATATTCCCATTTAATACCTAATGATTGGCACAAGGATTTTATAATTTTAGAAGTAAAGCGAGTGCCTTGATCAGAATCAATATATTGTATTATCCCATACCTGGGGATTAGGTGTTCTAGTAAAATTTTATCACCGTCTGAGCTGTCGCTCTTGCTACAGGATAGGCTTCGACCCATCGTGTTAAATGGTCTACTATAACTAACAAATATTTCAATCTTCCTATTCTTGGTAATTTGGTAAAGTCGACTTGAATCCTTTCAAACGGTCTATAAGCTAGTTTTCTTCCTCCCATGGCCACTTGTTGAAACACGGCCTTATTTGCCCTTTGACAAGTTAAACACCCTTGTGTAATTTGCCTTGCTATTTCAAAAAATTCCAATACAGCCAAACTGTTTAAGGAAATGATCACTTAACACTTTTGTACCCCAATGTGTTTGCGCGTGTAAGCGTTCTAATACCTGCCTAGCGTAAGCTTTTGGCAACATCTCTCGCTCATCAGGTAATGTCCATTTCCCTTGTTCCACTCTAGCTCCTATTTTCTCTAATTTTGCTTGTTCCTCCAGCGTAAACTTTTTCTCCTTTTCCTCTTATCCTCTTCCACTAGTGTCCTCCCTTGTTTGTGTATGATTAATTTTAACAGTTTCAATCCTCAAGGCTGCTTCCTGAGCCTCCTTATCTGCTAAATTATTTCCTCTAATTCGATAATCTAATCCCTTTTGGTGTCCCCTCACATGCACCACGGCTATTTCCTTTGGTTCTCTTAACACTTTTAAAATTTTACTATCAACTCCTGATGTATTAAGTTCTTTCCTTGAGTGTTAATCAAGCCTCTTTCCTCCCAAATTTTTCCAAAAGTATGGACTACTCCATATGCATATTTGGAATCTGTGAATATGGTCCCTCTTCTTTCTTTTAATAATTCCAGGGCCCTACATAAGGCATAAAGCTCACAAGCCTGAGCTGACCATGATGGACTCAGAGGTCCTGATTCCACAAGTTCTAAGTCCTTGTCAATTTTTGCATATCCTGATTTTCTCTTCCCTTCTATTACTTGGGAGGATCCATCTACAAACAATTTTTCTCCTCCCTCCAATTCAATATCTCTAAGATTGAGCCTTACTTTTGTCTGGGATTCTATAACTTCTAAACAATTGTGTTATAGCACTACTGCTTCTGAGGGTTCCCCAAACCGGAACTGAGCGGGGCTCTGGGCAGAGGTGACTCCTAATTCCAAATTAGGTGAATCTATCAAGATGGTTTCATATTTCAGAAGTCTACTATCTGTCAACCATTTCTCTGTCCTCTGTTGGAGGACATTCCTAACATTATGTGGCGTATATACCTTTAGAGGTACACTAAAGGTAATTTTCCTAGCTTCCTCTATCAATAATGCCATAGCAACTAGGGCTTGGAGACATGCTGGCCACCCCCTGCTCACCGAATCTAACAATTTGGATAAATATCCCACCAGTGTGTGTGGGTTTTTTGGGGTTTTTGTTTGTTTGTTTTTGTTTTGTTTTGTTTGTTTTTTTGTTTTTTTTTTGTTTTTTTTTTTTTCCATTCCCTTTTTAGTCTGTGGAGGTCTTAGGATTAAAATACCAGAAACCCGGTCAGGATCTGATTTCTTTTTTTTTCCTTTGCTTAACCAATGTCCCAAATATTTTACTTCTTGCTCTATAAATTGTAATTTTGAGCAGGACACTTTTAATCCCTTTTTCTCTAAAAAATTTAACAATCTAATGGTGGCTTTTCGGGTCTCCTCTTCAGTTTCTCCTGCTACCAGTAAATCATTCACATATTGTAATAATTTTTCCCTCCTCGTGTACTGTAAAACCTTGTAAGATTTTCTTTAAGGTCTGTCCAAACAAATTTGGTGACTCCGTAAACCCTTGTGGTAGCACAGTCCACCTTAATTGTTGTTCTTCGTCCTGTTTCGGGGTCTTCCCATTCAAAGGTAAAATAATCTCTGAACCCCTTATCCAAAAGACAGGCCCAAAAGGCATCTTTCAAATCTATTACACTATACCAAATATGTTTAGGAGACAGGTGACTCAATAAAGTATAAGGATTTGCCACGACAGGGAATTTGGTGATTGTTCGCCGATTCACGGCTCTCAAATCCTGTACCATCCTATATGTACCATCTGATTTCTTTACAGGGAGTATCGGGGTATTGTGGGGTGACATACATGGTTCCAAAGTCCCATTTTTTAGTAATTTATCCACAATAGGTTTTAGACCTCTCCGGCCTTCTATAGATATAGGATATTGTTTAATTCTAATTGGCTTATGAGGGTCTGTTATTTGTACCTTGATGGGTTCCATATCTAATCTCCCAACATCTCCTTCCTTATACCATACTTGGGGGTCAATTTTTTCCTCATCAAGTTGGGTTAAGGTACATAAGTTAATATATAACCGATCTCCTTGGTTCTGAATAGTTAGGTTTAGTTTTAAAATCAAGTCCCTCCCTAATAGGTTATATTCTGCTTCTGGTAATAAAAGTAAATCATTTAAACAAATTTTTGTCTCTGTCTCAATCTCTACTTCTTCTAAGATGGGGACTTTGAAGGGTTCTCCTTTTGCACCTGTTACTGACATCTGGGCTTTTCCTTTTCCTACCCCTTTTGGGAGTTTCTGAATCGTTGACCTTTCAGCTCCAGTATCTACTAAAAATAAAAATTCTTCTTTTTGGGGACCTACTAATAGTTTTATCAAGGGCTCTGTTGATGTTGAGGTCCCCAGAAGATACAGCCCCTAACACCCCTAATCCTCTTTGAACATTTTCTCATCCCATTCCCGTTTACGGCAGGTTTTCTGAACACGTCCCTTTTTGTTACAATAGTAACAGATGGGAATTGTGGGTCTGTCTTGATGAGATTGTCCCTGGGGTGGCTGTTCTGGTCTCTTATCTTTTTTTCTCTCCCAGCTGAGTCTTACTCCTCTGACTTTCCCTCACTGCTGCTACAAAAATTCTTGCCTCTGCTTCTTGTTTTTCTTCGTCCCTCCTGACATAAACCTTTTGAGCTTCTCTTAGTAATTCTTCCAACCCTCTCTCTTGCCAATCCTCTATCTCCACCCAGAGGTACTTCCCGTAAAGGATACAAAGACGCTCTGGGTGCTCAGTTTGGGATCCTCCCCTTAGAGTTGAATTCGACCCCGGGGCCGTAGGGGAAGTCGTCAGATTTGGTGACGGTATTTGACGGGTAGCTGGATTATACGGGGGAGGTAAGTGATCTAGGGGGTCCCAATCCTTCTTTTCCTTTTCCATGTGTTGCTCCCCTACGGTCTTATTTTTCCCTACTCCTGTTTTAAGATGAAAAATGCCCACACAGGCCTTTATCCATAAACTAGCATACTCGCTCTCCTCTTGGCAAAACGGTTCCTTAGAATTTACATACAGGTTTAGCGCCTGACAAACCCAATCCTCAAATGACCCAAATACAGGCCAAAAAAAACGTGGGGTCTCAAGGGGTTCTTTGGCCATTTTACCATACAATATTTAACTAATTTCTCTTTTGTCTTCCCTTTTCCAGGGCCCTTATTATTCCAATGTTTTAACATTATTCCTAATGGAATCTCCGGAGGTATTTTTAGTAATTCGCTCCCTTTCTTCTGGTCCTGGGTTCTCGATTTCGTCTGACCCATCTAGGAATTTTTACTGTGGCAATTCCTACAGCCCTTGGTTACCAAGCAGAGTGTCTTGCAGGGGGTTTCAAACTTCTCACTCACCTATGGATCCTATAAAAATCGCTTCGGTCCTTTACCGGCCAAGTCCCTCGCGGGAGATTGGAACCGCGGTTAGAAGACCTCCACAATCGCTTCGGAACGAGGTTCCGTCTCAGTCACACTCTTACACACACAGGCAACCGAATCCCACCCAACCGAACGGTATACACCTTAAATACTTACGACTCCGTCGTCTTCGTTCGGATCTTCGCGCGCAGAATTACGGGCAAAATAAACTTCTGCAGCCGGCAAGGGAGCTCATAAAAAATCAAATTCTTTGCTTGCCCCTATTTGGGTTCAGGATGGTGTTAGTCCCGACCCGACCCGATCAGGAGCCACCAAATGGTGGGGCGCCGCTCCTAGATCAAGTCAGTATTCAGGAACCAAGACCATCCCGGACGAGTGCCCAGTTGTGATAAATGATTTAGTCCCAAACAGGATTCCAATTTAAGTTTGCAATTTATTAAACAAATAGAGGCAAGCAAACAGCGCTGGGTGCGTCAGGAGTCTCCGCTCCACCAAGACGCACACCTTCACTTCTTACAATTCCTTCCTTTATACTTCTCTAGGCTTCGTTTCTTGCCTTTCTCCGCCTTTTTCTTGGAAGATGACTCTTTCTTTAAGTACGTCACCACTTCCCCGGTCTGCGCATGCTTCATCTTTTTCTAGGTGGTCGTCCGGTGGTCGTTGGGAGGAAGATGCTCCTCTTCGTCAGTGCACTCTACATGACCTCTCTGTTTGTGCAGGCGCTCCGTTATTCTACTTATATTATGCTACTTTATTTGGCTATACATTTTCTTGACATTTCTGCGGTTATTTACAACACTGGTTTGCACTAGTATATCAGGAACTAACTTACATATCAGGAGGCTACATAAGTTACACATATCAAGGGAGTTACCCAAACTATACTTATCAGGAAGTTACATAAAGACTACCACTCCCCTGCTTATGGTCATGCCCTACATATATTCCTTTATTTCAATATAAATGACATTTGCTTCAAGCTTATATTCACTAGATTTTCTTTACACGAATCGCTCATTCCTCACAGTTTCAGGGACAATGGAGCTTTTCTTAGTAGCGGGAAGAGCAAGAAACCTCCACAAATTACAGCTGGGAAGGTTCTGTCTGGATGTGAGAAAAAATAATCCTCACTGAGAGGGTAGTCTTGTGCTGCAAGAGATCACCCAGAGGGAGTCTGGATTATCCCATGGCTTTGTGTTTCAAGGAGCAGCTGGTGAGGGTGGAGAGCCATCAGTGAAGGCATAGAAATGCCAGGGTGAGAGCTAGGTGGGAAAGCAAGATGGCTGTCAGCAAGCTGAAGGGAAAGAGGTGAGGCATGGGACAGTGTAGGGCAGCCTGCATAGAGATGGCCAAGGGTTCTAGCAAGACCGAGAGGTCCAAAAGGACTGAGGTCTTTGTCGTCTTGACTATAGCAGCTGTCTCTACCACCAGGGCCAGTGAGACAAAACTTTATTCTTCTCTTCTCAGAAACTGCCTTCCCAGGACCTGGGCTCAGGGTTTGGCCTTGCCTGCTTCATAAAACGAACCAAGGGTTTTCTCAGCATTACAGCCACCTGTGCAGTGCCCTTGCCTACCTGCAGTCACCGTCTCCAAGTATCTGCTCTAATGAGTCAATGAGGAGCCTTTGGCAGTAATGGGTCTCATTAAGTCCCATTAATGCTTCAAGGTATTTTGGGGTTTGCTTCTGGCTTTGACTTCTTGAGAGGTTTGTTCAGTCTTCTCCCAGTATCTGAGGTTCACGGACTGAGCCCCAAATACACCATGGGGCTCCTTAAAACACAGAAAGCCCTAACAAGTCATGCCTCTTCCTGTAACGTTCTCCACGTCTGCAAGACTCGTATAGCTAATCTGAGTTGTTTCATAGCGTGGTTAAGAAGGAAGATTTCAAAGTGCACCTAATAAAGTTATTTTTAATTTTAAAGGCTGTATTTTGTTAATTTCAGTTTAAAGAAGTGATAGAAGCATTATCCAACTGATATGGATCCTGAGTGTCAGGAGCGTCTCCTGAGGAGGTCTGGACAGGTAGGAAAAGCAGTCCCTTGAGATCTGACACTGGGTGGACAACCTTGCTCCTCACCTCCCCAGACTCCCCACCTGTCGTTGGCCACCTGGGATTTACATCACTTTCCCTTCATCAGACTTCTCTGAACTCTGGGAGCAGAATGTTAGAGCTCCATTGCACCATCTCCCACCCACTTTCCTTAGAGGACTGGCTGCACACAGGCACAGAAGGATGTTTCCCATTTGCAAGCAAAGCAAAGTAAAGCACGATCAAGTGTCTTAAGCAATAAAACACTCCTCAACCATATACTAAGTACAAGCTGCCTCTAATGAGGTCGCCTTTCTACAAGGGATGATCTTACGAGAAATGTTTTAGATAGATAGATAGATAAAGGTAGATACAATTAAAAGAGTTGGCTAAAGATACCGTTATACTACTGAAAGACAGGCAGGCTTTTAGTCCCTGAAGCTCAAAGCAGCAGTGTGGGTGGGAAGTATCTGAATGAACAAAGAGTAAGGGAAGGAGAATAATGGAAAGGGCCTTTGTCTAGACAGTCTGCTGAAAACATTACTTCAGAAATGGTCATTGTATCAGCACAGGTGAAAATATATGAAAGATTAGAATTATTAACTACAAAAGACATTAACCACTTGATCCAGTGTGGCCTGGCAGCAAAGGCAGCCAGCAGTGTCCTGACGTGTATAAAGAGGAGCCTCGCCAAAAGAGTGAGGGAAGTGGTTGTCTCCCCATGCTCATTGCTTGTTAGACCACCTGTAACCAATTATATCCAGTTTTAGGGCCCCAGTTCAGGTGTACTGATCTGGCTGGGATGGGGTTACCTTCCTTCATAGCAGCCTGTGTGGTGCTATGTTTTGCATTTGTGCCTTAAACAGTGTTGATAACACACCAGTGTTCTGGCTATTGCTGAGCAGTGTTTGCACAGTGTCAAGGCCGCCTCTGCTCCCTCCCAGTGAGTGGGCTGCAGATGGGCAAGAACAGCTGACCCCAACTGACCAAAGGGATACTCTCTAACGTACGACGTTGTGCTGAGCAATAAAAGCTGGGACAGAGGAAGAAGGAACTAGAATTTTTTTGTTACAGGAATCACTTCCTAGTTCACATGGAATCCATTGCATAGCATTCGTAAAAGGCCTTAGACCTTCATAAGCGGTGAACTTTCACCTAGCTACTGATGAAGTTCTACTGAACTCTTACTTAGTCGCGTGAGGGAAGGCCCTGAAACTGGTGTAAATTAGAAAGATAAGATAGCCACATCCATCAGCAGAGGTTGCCTCATCGAGAAAAGAAAAAGAACGGCCCGCTTGGAGACAGTGAAAGGATCCAATGAGGAAAAAGGAGACCCCAGACCCAAATACTCCAACTGGACTAAACCGTCTCACAAGGGGAGGGGAGCTTAGACTGTAAGGGTATAATTGTCCAGAGAGTCTCTGGTTCGGGGTCCGTCTCCAGAGGCACTCAGCTCAAGCTGTTCTTCACCACTGTACCGCTTAATAAATTCAACTGGTATACGTCATGTCAGAGATTCTGCTTCAGGAAACCTAGGGTTGAGCCTGAGGGAAGAGAAAGCACCCAAGAGAGACTCTGTGTGTGTGTGTGTGTGTGTGTGTGTGTAGAGTCGAAAGGCGCACACGTCGGCTCACTGGAGTCTCCTGCTGCAAAGGGACTCCAGACCCAGCAGTTAAAGTCTCGGGTGGTGTGTGTGCAACTCCTTGATTGGTGTGTGAATGCTCAGGCAGCGGCTTCTCCATTAATGTTTTTTCATTCAAAGAGTCTTCTGTGTGGAGACTGGCTGGGCATCATTTTTGCTTGTGGGAGGTGGTGAGTGGTTGCCTTTGCGTTGCTTGTTATTATTATTGCTTGTTGATTTTTAAAAAATCTCTTTCTTTCACCTGCTAAGCTGTCTTTATCTTGACCCACAACTTTCCGTGCTTTATTTCTTCCTGTTCTCTCTCCTGTCCCAGTGGGGAAGGGGAGGAAAGAGTGAGCGGCTGCGTGGCTGCCGGGCTATTGGCCAGAGTCAATCCACCACATCAAGGAAGACGTTGACAACTGGGAGTGACTTCAGTGGGAGGCTGCCAAGATGCGCAGGGGCTGCAGCACTTGCCTGGGGAGCAGAAACTGAGGGAAAGGGCTGCCTTCGGCCTGGGAAAGGGAAGGTCTGGGGAACCTCATAGCAGCCAGCCAGTCCCTGCAGGGAGGTTTTCAGGAAGATGGAGCCAGTCTTGTCACCGTGGTGCTTGGCAGGACGATAATAGACGATAGTCAAATGTTGAAATAAGGAATGTTGAGGCTGGAGATAGGGACAATCTTTCTCTCCATAAGGGCATCCAAACATTGAAGCAGGTTTCCCAGAGATGTTTTCCTGTCTTTGTCCTTGGACATTTTCCAGCCCCCATGTGGCAAAGCCTTGAGCAAAGTGGTCTGACTCCGTAGCCGATTCTGCTGTGAGCATGAGGTTGGACTGGAGACCTACTGAGGTCCCATTCAGGAGAGTGGAAAACTAAATGATGCTGTGGTTCCTTCCTCTCTAGGTGTGCCCTTGATGACAGTAGGGAAAGCTGTCAGGTTCCCCGTGACCATGGAAGTAAGTCAGATGCTGGCATAGTCAGATCAGCTGAAGTTGTCTTCTCCTCCTCCAGGCAGTGTTGCTCAGATGCAGGACTGCTTCACAGGTATCCCCAAACAGCCCTGGTTATTTCCTTTGCTTCACCATTCATTCCCTTTTCATTCTTTTCCCACCTCTCAAGTCCTGCTCTTTAACCATCCTTATCCCCACCCATGCAAAAAGCCAAGGACTTTTCACTGTTTATCCAGTGGCCCTGCATTTGCTCACTTTGAACCTTCCTTTGGTGTCTCTGAGGTGGTTACTGTGGTGCTTTCTACCTCGCATTGCAACTCAACTTAACGCTAGTACTCTTTTCTTCTCTGTAGTGTCCTGCAGCTACTTAAGTTCTGATCTTGTTAGAGGCACCACGACTCAGGATGGCCGTTGGCACGCATACTTTAAAAGCTGGACTGTTGGAGGTTCAGTCCAGAGGGACCTTGGCACACCTGGGATTTGGCCAGCAGAAACCTCAAGGTTTTGAAGGAAAAGCTCAGAAACAACTCCATGCAGCAGCATGGACAGGGACCTGACTGACTAAGGAGTGTCCTGAGGTGAAGTATCTGGGAACTGTGACAATGCCATATGAGTCAGTGGTTCTCACATTTCGAAAGGAGAGTGGAGTGTCTGGAGGAGGTCTGCCAACTTGAAGTGAAGGGCCTAAAGGATGAGCTGTGGGGAGAGTCTGAGGGAGCTGGGTGTCTGTAGCCTGCTGAAGTGGAGGCACGGGTTTACCTAGCAAGAGCCTGCACCTGCCTGGAGGGATAACGGAGCCAACCTGTTCTCTGCAGTCACCATTGATACGACAGAAGGAACAGCCACAAGCTGCCTCTTGGGAGCTTTAGGCTGAACCTCAGGAAAAATAAAATGGACTAGGAGGAGCGTTGCCATGATCTCCACCTTTGGAGCTCTTCAAGTTTCAGCGCCGCAAAGTCACGGCCAGCCTGGAGGCTGGACTAGAGACCCCCTCGCAGCAGTCTCTTTCCCAACAGGCCTGTGCCTTGCCACATGTCATATGAGAAGAGACTAAGCTGGAGGAGAGGGTCTCTACATCACAGGACAATTCAGGGTGGAAGGAGGGTCAGGAGGTCTCTAGAGTTGCACTGGCTCCAAGCAGGGCCAGCTCTGAGGTCAGACCAGCTTGCTCGCTAAATGCCAGAATCCGGAGAAAGAGTTTACACATGAACCAGGCATCTGTGCCGCCGTTACAGAAATGGAGACAAGGCCTTTGACCAGCTCCCTGAACACAGCTATTGGTACGTCATGCCCCCTGAGAACATCCATCCTCCCGGGAACATCCATCTTCTTGTCCAAAGGAGTGGGATCCTTATGCAACTATCCTGCCATATCTCCAGACCATGGGGTGCTTTACACTGTAAACAGAACTGAAGGAAAGCCTCTGACTTGGGTACGGTCAACTGAATTGCTAAAAGAGGGCAAGATGGAGGGATCTCGGAGCTTCCAGGTTCTTCCTGAAGATAGAAGGCCTCAGATATAGGAACAGAAGATAACAGTTTTGAACTAGCCTAGGCTTTAGATCATTTCACATGTGATGGCTCTGCTCCATCCTTTCAGTCATTGGCACCCAGAAACCTCATCTGCTTTTCCTTCCTCTCCTCCCAAAAGCTGATCAAGTGATGGGAAGAAAGGAAGGAGAAAGGCCCTAGGCCTCTGTGACTCACCTGGGCTCTGGCACTTGGAGGGCCACAGTGTCATCCATTGTACACCCCATAAAGAATCAAGCTGGGAAGTGACTCTTCACGTACAAGTGAACAAGGTCGATGGACAGGCAAGGCTATGTCTGGAGACCAGTACACCTAGAGCATCGATCAAGCTGGGGCTGAAACTCAGGCCTGGTCTTCAATGGTCTCCTGGGCCCATGGACAGAGGTGTGGATGGAGGCCCCAGGTGAGGCTGATTAGGGTCCTGAAGGCCTGTGGATGCTCTCAGGGCCCTGACACTGCCCCCATGGGATCCCACCTGCCAGTGCCCTCAGTAGGCCAAGTTCTCATTCCCGCATGTGCAGGGTCTGTGCTCGGCTACTCTCCTTCCCCGCTTCTGTGCAGATCTGGGAGACCACAGTTTCATGCTGACTACAACCAAGGCTGAAACTGGTCTTCCCATCCCTGACCAACTTTTCCTCTTTTGGGAGTACAAGGTCCAGGTGAGCCTCAGACTGGGTGGCACAGTTAGAAGCTGACCCACACACAAGATCCCGCCTAACCTGTTGCATGTCCCATAGAGAACATCCACACATCTGACCTGCTCTGGTAGCAAGCAGGGCATCCTCCACTTCTCGCCTTCCCTGTTAGTCTCGCCTAAAGATGTTGTATCTCCGTCAGTCACAAAAGCTGTGGGAGCTGTCCTTTTCCATCTTGACTCTTGCTCCCCTAACGTCACAGCTTTGCGATGGCATGTTGTCCTCCTGCTGTCTGTGCTCCAGGCTGTGGGCTTTGGTGCACATTAGGCCTGTAGCACCTCAGATGTGGCACCAGGGCCAAGGGCAGATTTGTCACATGGACACCTGATACCAAAAGATTGGCCCTCTTTGTGTGGAAAGGCTTCACAGCCGATGTGTGCTGGAGTGGATGGCAGGAGGCAACATAATGATGAAGGAGGTTCTCACAACGAGAGCAAAAGCTGCAGTCCCCAAGACCAGACAGAAAACGGCCTTGGGCTGTGCAGCCCTGGCAGGAGAGGGGTTTGTTGTCCCAGGTGACACTTGCAGCAATGAGTGGGGCCTGTGACAGAGGTGAAGCCGATATCCAAGAAGGACAAGCTGCTGCTGAGAAAGTCCCCGGGGGAGGACAGCCTGTCATCCAGCCACACTGTGGACATCATGCTGGGGGCTGACTGGCTAGATAGCAGCTCTGCAGAGAAGTACCTTAGGGTCCTGGAGGGCAAGCAGCTGAGCATGAGCCAGCCATGCAGCCTCGCAGCAAAGGCCAGCAGCCTCCTGGGCTGCATTAGGAAAAGCATTGCCGGCAGATGGAGGGAAGTTAACCTTCTCCTCCACTGAGCACCGGCGGGCCACATCTGGAGTGCTGTGTCCAGTGCTGGGCTCCCCAGTGCAAGAAAGTTGTTGACCTGCTAAAGCAAGGCTATCAAAGGGCCACAAAGCTGATTTAAGGGACCGCAGCATCTTCCATAGGACGGAAGGCTGAGAGGTCTGGGACTGTTAAGCCTGGAGAAAAAATTGCTCAGGAGTGTGGAGTAATAGGGCACGGACTGTGGCAGGGCTTCAGGCCAAAGACCTTTATTGTTAGCGTAGCGTGCTTTTTATACAAATACAGCCCGTTCACGCACCTAAAAGTGCTACCCGGTTGGCTATTGCTTTAAGTCCACGCGACTCTCACAGAGGCAGGATTGGTCGCCTCTGTATGTCCACGCGCTCCTTTGCTTCTTCTTAGTTGTTTACCACAGCTCCTTCTCTTCAAGGTTGAGCCCTGCAGGTGTCCGGCTGTTTACCAGCTTCTCAATGCCACAGCTCCTTCTCCTTAAGGTCGAGCCATGCAGGGTGATCCCAATATCACCCCCTTTTTGTTTATCTATAAACAAAACCTGATGGTTCATTCGCAACCCGAGGACTGTGAGGAAGATGAACCATCTGTACATTCTTCTATCGTCCTGCACCACGAACTCAGCCCAGCAGTCGGTAGGTGCCAGCTTTACATGGGCGTCCCCACGGAGGCAACGGTGGCCTTGCCGTACACCGGCCCACTGCCCTTTGGGAAATCCCGGTATTTATACATTTGCAGAGGAACGAGTTTCGACACACGTGGCCAGCGAGTGTCAGAACACGCCTTGGTTGCCACCTTTCAACACAGAGAGCCTATGGCATACGCGCCCGCTGGCCAGACGTGCTGCACGTGCCCCAGCCACCCTGTCTGTTGGTTCGTAGGCTTTGTTCATGTGGCATATTACCGTAATCCAGCAGTCACATATCAACCATGCTCAAGCCAATAGCAGAATGTTATAAGGCAAACAAAATTGTGAATTGTGCTTTATATTCCTCCGTTACTGCATGTCTTCCCCATCCTCCCCTAACCTTGATCAACTTTCTTATCTCTTGGGCTGTTTTCTCTCACCCAGCATAGTATCTGTTTCTTACCCAGCCATCCATTTTCTGATATTCTAACTGCAGTTTTCTCACAGGCCAAAATTCCATCTGTTAACCCCTCCGTATGTATACGATAATTGGCGATAATTTCCATTTCTGCCGACAAGCTAACTATTGCTTTTTCTAGCTGAGATAAACGTCTGAGTCCCAAACAGGATTCCAATTGAAGTTTACAATGTATTACATTATATACATTAACCACTCTGCTAGACTTAGGCTTGCGGTCATACAAGGATACGTAGGACAGAAGGTTACACTTCATCACACGAATCAGATGAACATATTTCACATAGCTGTACTACTCCTCGTGATGGGAAAAGCGCCCGTACAAAGCTATGATAACCTTTATTATATCTCACCAAGGGATTTGTAGTTATAGAGTGCTTTGCCCTAAAAGCTTTCCATGTTCCTCTAATGATACCGCTAATTTCAGTCTGATTAATTATCTGTGTTATAAATGATTTAGTCCCAAACAGGATTCCAATTCAAATGTACAATTTATTAAGCGAATAGAGGCAAGCAAACAGCGCTGGGTGTGCCGGGAGACTCCGCTCCACCAAGACGCACGCGGTACAGTTCCTGTTCCTGGTTTATATCCTGTCCGTTAATACATATTCATGAACAGGCGTGTCTTCTTTGGCGCATGCCCTCTTCTCCTTCTAGGATCTTCTCGAATCTTCCTCAGCGTGATCCTGTTCGCTAATACATATTCATGAATAGGCGTGTCTGCTAATACATATTAATGAACAGGCGTGTCTTCTTCAGAGCGTACCCTCTTCTTCTGCTAGAGTCTTCTCGAATCTCCCTCGGCGTGCCCCCAGGATGACCCCAAACCGTATGCATGCACTTTCTTTACACAATACTATGCGGTCAGTGGTCAAACTGGTTTGAGCTGATATACCAGCCAAGTAGTTTAACTTTCTCCTGTAAAATACCCCTTTTTATGGTGCAGGAGAAATCCATAAAAGTCCAGAAGGTTACACTTCATCACACGAATCAGATGAACATATTTCACAATCCCCCATCTTTTTCTTTATAGTATTGATTCGTGTTTTCGTTTCCAATTGAGTACTGCAGATATCTGCATTCCTTGTATAACCGAGTAGATTAATCTAGTAACAATTCCCCACATATCCCCAATACAACTATCCCGATTTTAGTAAGCCAATCACCACCCATAAAATCTCCCCAAAATCCTCCTAGATTGATTCCATTCCAAGTTTATCTCTCAGGAGGCCATTCGTTATACACCTGGACTCCTAGTCGCTCTCCCTAATTTATGGGTAACAGGAAAAAACTAGGTTTTATTGTTGATTACACGTACGGGCTGTACAATTAGAAAAGGTCCTCAGTTTTCCCATTTTTCTGGGGTAAACCCCAGCTGGACTTGTTCCAATATTGACTACAGTTATTTGCCGTAGTCAGAGTCAAGGAACTCACCCCAAGTAGAACTAGAAGAGGTCCGGTCAGGGCCATAGTGGTCGGCGGTCACAGCCCAAAGGGGTTGCAGCCCTTGGCAGACCCTTTTTAAGCCGCAACACCAGTTCCCCTCCGGTCTTGCCCTCTTCCTTCCTTTAAGGGGGTGCTTTCTTAGTACCCAAATTAATTGAGCACTGCTTGTGAAGGCCAGAGCTTTGCTAGATCAGTGGTTTGTCCAGACCTGAGCACTTGCCCGAGCCTGGCGATCCTCTTTATTTGCAAGGCTTTATGGCTACAGAAAACTGCCAGTTAGCCTGCAGTTCTTACAAATAAACACCACCTTCTACACCAAGGACAAATTCTAGTTCCAGCTCCTTTTTCCTGTTCTTCTTTTGCCAACAACTCCTTCCGATGATACTCGTTTGGAGTACCCATTGTTGTTTCCTATTACCCTTTCCCATTGTTTTCCAAACTTGGGGATTACTTATATTGCTCTCCATAGCTTCCCATGGCCATCGTTCACCTCGATTTGTTCCACCACAAACGTAACAATTAGTTATATTCAATGACTTAGCAATGTTTTCAGCAAGATTTACAAGTAGATTTTTAGCAACTGTGGGAATTTCATGTTTCACTCCTGTTTCTATTACAGGAGTAGCCGCAATAAAATTCCCACAGCAATTTAGTCAGATGTGACCTTCCACTCCTTCCCTGGACCTTTCACTCGCGACACATGTGTCCATCCTTTTTCAGCAGTTCTCACAGCTGTTTCTGTAGTGAATAAAACAAGGAAAGGTCCTTCCCAGAGGGGAGATAGGTTTCCTTCTTTCCATGTTTTTATCAGAATTTTATCTCCTGGTTCTAACTGATGAATTGCAAATCCTAAAGGTGGTGTTTGGGCCACCATCCCAATCTCTCTTCATTCTTTTAATCTTTTTCCAATGGTAATTATATCTTGTTGGATACTATGATCCTCAATTACATTGTTCCCCAGAGGCATTCCTTGAAAATAAGGCATGCCATAGAACATTTCATATGGCGATATTCCAGTCTCACTGTATGTTTTTGTTAAGTGCCAATGGTAAACATTTCGTCCAGGGCATTTGTGTCTCAATCATTAATTTAGCCAATTGTTGTTTTATTGTTTGATTCATTCTTTCTACCTTCCCCGAGCTTTGTGGGTGCCACAGAGTGTGGTATTCCCACTGAATACCTAATGATTGACATAATAGTTTTATTATTTTAGAAGTAAAGTGTGTGCCCTGGTCAGAATCAATGTACTGGATTATCCCATATCTAGGTATCAAATGTTCTAATAAAATTTTTACCACCATCTGTGCCATAGCTCGTGCTACAGGGTACGCTTCTACCCACTGTGTTAAATGATCTACTATTACCAATAAATATTTTATCCTCCCTACCTTAGGCAATTCAGTGAAATCGACTTGTACTTTCTCAAAAGGTCTGTAAGCTGTTTTTCTCCCTCCCGTGGCTGCTTGTCGAAACACTGTCTTATTTACCTTTTGACAAATTAAGCAACCTTGTGTAATTTGCTTTGCTATTTCAAAAATTCCAATACAACCAAATTGTTTAAGAAAATGATCACTTAACGCTTTTGTACCCCAATGTGTTTGTGCATGCAAACGTTCTAATAATCGCCTGGTGTAGGCTTTTGGCAGCATTTCTCGCCCATCGGGCAGTGCCCATTTTCCTTGTTCTAATTTAGCTCCTATTTTCTTCAATTTTGTTTGTCCTTCTGGGGTAAACTCCTTCTCTCTTTCCTCTCGTCCTTCTTTGCTGGTGTCCTCCTTTGTTTGTATGACATTAATTTTGGCAACTTTAGTCCTCAAGGCTGCTTCCTGGGCCTCTTTAGCTGCTAAGTTATTTCCTCTAGTTCGGTAATCACCAAAAGTCCCTTTTGGTGTCCCCTCACATGTACCACTGCTATCTCCTTTGGTTCTCTTAACGCCTTTAAAATTTTTACTATTAATTCTTGATGTATTAAATTCCTCCCGTGAGTATTAATCCAACCTCTTTCTTCCCAAATTTTTCCAAAAGTGTGGACCACCCCATATGCGTATTTAGAATCTGTAAATACAGTCCCGCTTCTTCCTTTTAATAATTCCAGGGCCCTACATAGGGCATACAGCTCACAAGCCTGAGCTGACCATGATGGACTAAGAGGTCCTGATTCCACAATTTCTAAGTCCTTATTAATTATTGCATATCCCGATTTTCTCTTCCCTTCTACCACTCGGGAGGAGCCATCTATAAACAGCGCTTCTCCATTTTACAACTCAGCATCTCTTAGATCTGGTCTCACCTTAGTCTGGGTCTCAATTACCTCTAAACAGTTATGTTGTAATTCCTCTGGTGGTTCTCCAAACAAAAATTGTGCTGGACTCTGAGCAGAAGTCACCCTCAGTTCTAAGTCAGGGGAGTCTATTAGTATTGCTTCATACTTTAGGGTCCGGCTGTCCGTTAACCATTTTTCCGCTTCTTGTTGTAAAACATTTCTGACATTGTGTGGGGTATACACTTTTAAAGGAGCACTAAAGGTAATCTTCCTAACTTCCTCTATTAATAATGCTGTAGCAACCAAAGCTTGGAGACAAGCAGGCCATGCTCTGCTTACTGGATCAAGTAACTTAGAACAATGCCCCATGGGTTTTTTGGATTCCTGCCCAGTCTTGAGTAAGAACTCCATATGCTGTCTGGCTTGATGTATTCACAAAGAGATAGAAAGGTTTTTCTAGATCTGGGAGGCTCAATACAGGTGCTTGTATTAATGCCCTTTTTACTTCCTCAAATCTCTGATCATCTTCAATAAACCACTTAAGTTGGTTATTAGTTAATTTTTCATATAAGAATTTTACTTTATCACTATAATTTTCAAGCCATGGTCTACAATATCCTACTAATCCCAGTATTTGCCTAATTTCCGTTTTAGTCTGTGGGGGTCTTAAGGATAGAATCCCAGATACCCTATCAGGATCTAACTTCTTCCTTCCCTTACTCAGCCAATGTCCTAAATATTTTACTTCTTGTTCTACAAACTGTAGCTTTGATCGGGACACCTTTAATCCCTTTTCCCCTCGAAAATTTAACAATTTAATGGTGGTTTTTCGGATCCCCTCTTCAGTTTCTCCTGCTACTAATGAATCGTCCACATATTGCAATAATTTTACCTCCTTAGGTATTGTGAAATCTTGTAGAATTGTTTCTAAAGTTTGTCCAAATAGATTTGGTGACTCCGTAAACCCTTGTGGTAACACAGTCCATCTTAATTGTTGTTTTTGTCCTGTTTCGGGGTCCTCCCACTCAAAGGCAAAATAATCTCTGGATGCCTCATCCAGAGGACAGGCCCAAAAAGCATCTTTCAAATCTATTACACTATACCAAGTATGTTTGGGAGATATATGACTCAATAAAGTATAAGGATTTGCCACCACAGGGAATTTAGTGATTTTTCGCTGATTTACAGCTCTTAAGTCCTGCACCATCCTGTATGACCCGTCCGGCTTTTTTACGGGAAGAATGGGCGTGTTACGAGGTGACATACATGGTTCTAGGGTTCCTTTTTCCAAAAGTCTGTCAACTACAGGTTTTAATCCTTTTCGACCCTCCATAGGTATAGGGTATAGCTTGATTCTAATTGGGCGGTGCGGATCTATTATTTGAACGCTTATGGGGTTCATTTTGTCTTTCCAGTTTCCCCTTCCTTATACCACACTGAGAGGTTAATAGCTTCTTCATCCTCTTGTGTTAAAGTGTATAATTTAATCTGCAATTTGTCCCCTTGACTCTGAATGCTCAAGTTTAACTTCAAAATCAAATCCCTTCCTAATAAATTGTATTCCGCTTCAGGGAGCAAAAGTAAATCATTAAGACAAATTTTCTTTTCTGTTTCTACTTCTACATCTTTCAATATATTTACTTTAAAAGGCTCTCCTTTTGCTCCTGCTACTGACACGTAACTCTTCCCTTTTTCTATTCCTTTTGGAAGTTTTTGAATGGTTGACTTTTCGGCCCCTGTATCCACTAAAAATAAAACTTCCTCTTTATGGGGACCAATTAATAATTTTATCAAGGGCTCTGTTGATGTTGAAGCCCCAGAAGATAGAGCCCCCAACACCCCTAATCTTCTTTGAACATCTTCTCATCTTGTTCCCGCTGACGGCAGTTCTTCTGAACATGTCCCCTCTTGTTACAGTAGTAACAGACGGGAATTGTAAATCTTCCTCGATAAGGCTGTCCCCGGGGTGTCTGCTCTATTCTTTTTTCCCTTTTCTCTCCAGGAGTCGTCTTATTTTTCTGACTTTCCCTTACTGCTGCTACAAAAATTTTTGCTTTTGCTTTTTGTTTTTCTTCGTCCCTCCTAACATAGACTTTCTGGGCTTCTCTAAGTAACTCCTCTAATCCTCTTTCTTGCCAATCCTCCAATTTTTCTAATTTCCTTCTTATATCCCCCCAGGATTTAGCTACAAATTGTGTTCTAAGGAGTGCGGTCCCAGCCACTGTATTCGGATCAATTCCAGAATACATTGGTAGGTTTTTCCTCAACCTCTCCAACCATTCTGTTGGAGATTCGTCTTTCCCTTGTTGTTCATTAAATGCTTTAGTAATGTTTTGCCCTCGGGGAACCGCTTCCCTTATTCCCTGTATGATTAACGTTCTCAAATCCCTCATATTTTGTCTTCCTGGGGGTTGTTGATGATCCCAGTGGGGATCCACATTTGGCCACTTCTGATCTCCCGGGGGTCCTGCCTGACTCTGTCTTTCCCAAATTCTCATTCCAGCTTGTCTAATCATTCCCCTTTCCTCAACAGTGAATAGGATCCCTAAAATGGACTGTATTTCTTCCCAGGTATAAGTATTGGGGCCTAGGAATTGGTCCAATTTTTCAGCTACTCCGAGGGGATCATCTAATAGGGTCCCCATTTCTTTCTGGAAATTTCTCACGTCTGTGGTATTTAACGGGACTGCCACAAACCCCATGCCTCCCTGATTGCCTCCGAGGGGTACTTCTCGTAAGGGATATAGAGAAGCTCCCTCAGATACAGCAGTCCTACTTCTCGTACATGCAGCCGGAGGTCGATCTAATTCCGGTGCTGTTGGTGGTGGAGATAGGGGCAACGGTGGTACAGAGAGAGGTACTACGGCCACCGGAGGGGGAGCCGCCGCCGGAGATGGATTATTAGAACATGGAGGCGGTAGGTTATCCAGTGGCTCCCATTTATCATCTTTTTCCTTTTCACTTTTCCCCTCTTCTTCTTCCTCAAACTTTTCATCTGTTTTTAATGTAAGTATTGAGGCTGGAAAAGAATGTAAAGTTCTGTCCCATAATCCTGCATAATCACTTTCCTCCTGACTAAAAGGTTCCTTTGAATTAACATATATATTTAAGGCCTGGCAGACCCAGTCTTCAAAAGATCCAAAACCGGGCCAAAAGACATGTGGTCTCAAACGTTCTTTTGGCCATTCTACCATACAATATTGAACTAATTTTTATTTACTTTTTCCTTTTCTGGGGCCCCTATCATTCCAATTTTCAATCATTATTCCTAATGGACTCTCCGGAGGTATTTCTAGTAATTCGCTCCCTTTCTTGTGGTCCTGGGGTCTCGATTTCGTCTGACCCATCTAGGAATTTTTACTGTGGCAATTCCTACAGCCCTTGGCTACCAGTAAGAGTGTCTTGCAGGGGGTTTAGGACCTATCACCCACCCACGAATCCTATAAGAATCACTTCGGTCCTTCACCGGCCAAGTCCCTCGCAGGAGATTGGAACCGCGGTTAGAAGACCTCCACAATCGCTTCGGAACGAGGTTCCGTCTCAGTCACACTCTTACACACACAGGCAACCGAATCCCACCCAACCGAACGGTATACACCTTAAATACTTACGACTCCGTCGTCTTCGTTCGGATCTTCGCGCGCAGAATTACGGGCAAAATAAACTGCTGCAGCCGGCAAGGGAGCTCATAAAAAATCAAATTCTTTGCTTGCCCCTATTTGGGTTCAGGATGGTGTTAGTCCCGACCCGACCCGATCAGGAGCCACCAAAAGGTGGGGCGCCCCTCCTAGATCAAGTCAGAATTCAGGAACCAAGACCATCCCGGACGAGCCCCCAATTGTTATCAATGATTTCGTCCCAAACACGATTCCAATTCAAATTTACAATTTATTAAGCGAATAGAGGCAAGCAAACAGCGCTGGGTGTGCCGGGAGTCTCCGCTCCACCAAGACGCACGCGGTTCAGTTCCTGTTCCTGGTTTATATCCTGTCCGTTAATATATATTCATGAATAGGCGTGTCTTCTTTGGCACATGCCCTCTTCTCCTTCTAGAATCTTCTCGACTCTTCCTCAGCGTGATCCTGTTCGCCAATACATATTCATGAATAGGCGTGTCTTCTTCAGCGCATGCCCTCTTCTCCTTCTAGAGTCTTCTCGAATCTCCCTCGGCGTGCCCCCAGGATGACCCCAAACCTTATGCATGCACTTTCTTTACACAATAGTATGCGGTCAGTGGTCAAACTGGTTTGAGCTGATATACCAGCAAAATAGTTTAACTTTCTCCTGTAAAACACCCCTTTTTATGGTGCAGGAGAAATCCATGAAAGTCCAGAAGGTTACACTTCATCACACGAATCAGATAAACATATTTCACAAACCCATTCGGCGTCCGTATTTATCTAGGTCTTGTATAAAGCTACTCCAAGTGGGTATGTTAGTAATTTGACCCTGGTTCTTTCGACTGCGACCAGCGTCGTTTATAGTGGTTTGTATACGATCCTGGGTGTTTGTTACATACATCTTGAGACAATCAGAGCGACCATGAATGAGGGGGTTTAATTGTGCCGGGTCGACTGGAGCTAGCGTCGGTGGTTTTAAAAGCTGATTCCTGTCGTACGTCGCTTGGATGCAGGCTGCTTTCTGTACTGCCTCGGCTGGATCAGAACAGCCTTTAATTTCTTTTAATTTCTGTTGGCTCTCCCCTCAGCTGGGGATCTATGATGCCTGCCCAAAATGCAACCTGTGAGGTCAAAGAATAACTATGCTCCCCTGGGTTGGTGGTTAAAAACACTCCTGGTCCCCAAAAGCCTCCTGCTGCTTCCTCGCTCGACATAATCCGGTCTCCTCCCTCAAGGGAAACTCGCCACAAATACTCAACCTCTGACTCTCCTGGTCGCCTTGAGAATTTTCCCTGTATTTTTATCAACTCTGCTGGTGACCACGGAATCGTGCGCACGGTAGTGCGGACCTCATCATCGTCATTAACGACAGTCTCAGTTTTAATCGAGGGTTGTAAGGGGAGCAGTTGAGAGTCAGAATTAGAGGTTTCTCCAGTCTCCTTGTCATTGTTACAAAACTCCACAAATCTGCTTCCCGTTTCAGTGTCCAATTTACGTATTAACCTGCAAATCTGTGTGACTGGAGCACAAGATGGTATTTTATCTAACAGCTGACACACCTTGTCTAACAGCTGATTAAGATTTCTATTTTGGCACACAACACTTTCACGTTCCTTTATAAGCTTACTCTTTTCCTTCACAAGCTTGTCGTTTTCACTCACAACTCGGAGTCCTAATTTTTCTCCTGTCTCCCTTTCAAAAGCTAATGATGATTTTAACACTTCATTTTCTGATTTCAAAGCTTTGTATTCCGCATTGGAAACCAGTGTGGGAGCAGGGGCTTCCTTAGCTTCTCGTTGCGCGCAAGATAAACAAGTTCCTAAGACCGCACCGGTAACCCTTCTGGTTTTTTTTCACTCTATGCTTTTGTGCAGCGTGACACTGCTCAGCACGCTCTATCGCTTCCTTTCCATCCTTCCAAAATTGTTGAGCCCACTCCTTCCCAGCCTGGGAAGGGGCAAGGTCATATTTTTGCAGCAGTTTATCCATGGCAATCCTGCCGACTACGCCAATTTTTTTTCTGTTGCGGTAAGAGGCAGAGCAATTTGGCAGAAACTAAACCCCCTTGCTTTCCAGTCGATCCTCAGATATCAGAGGGACTGGGGGCGGCTGAGCTTGGGTTCTGAATGATGCCCAAAGTTAGCGTGAGTAGTCCGGTCGCGCCCAACACCTTCGTGGGACTATCACGGGTCCGGACGCACTACTAACATCACACTACCTGCTCAGCCGGGCACCTCCTGGACTAACACGGCCGCACTCAAAGGTACGGTCGCGTTCAGGGGGACACGCACACGCGGCCGAGTCAATCGATAGTGCGATTTATTGAAGCAACAGGTACGCAGGTTCTTTGGGTTGCCGGTGATAAATTCACTGTCTGCAAAGCACGTGCAAATACCAAAAGTATGAGTGACGCTACTTGGCTATAAACGCGTTGAAAGATATAAAGTGACTCTATAGAGATTTCTAAGTTTCCCGGGGAGGCACTTGGTATGACCAAGTGTTCGAATCTTACCCAGCGGCGTCCCGATGGGGGGGGAGGGGGTAGAGAGGCTCAGCCCATCGACTGATCCCAGAAGTTAGAATAGTACACGACGATGGTATCTTCCCTGACATCCGGCCCTTAAAACACTATTTTATAGTATTTTACTTTGCAGGTGGAGCTTGAGTGACTCTACTCATACATACCTTTCTCGGGATTGGTGCAGAATTCTCTCGCTTCGAGAGAAAAATTGGAAAAATTAGGAACTAGGAAAAATTGAGTGCGCACGCTCATTGAGGAGGGGGTCGCACCTTGGGAGGGCGGTAACTTTTGAGAGGGGTGTGCGTTTTAGTATTATAATGATATTATAATTAGCAAAGTTCACTCTAAGTACAGCACTTCATCAAAGTTGACAGGTCCTCGGCCCAGGACATCGCGAGCGCAGCTTATCGGTGTACATACCGTGCATCCCTAAACTCCCCCGTTCACAGAGCGTGGCCGCGATGTCTCCACTCCGCTCCACCCTCCATGTAATCCCTCCCAGAGTCAGCACACCAGGTGCCCCCGATGTTGCCAACATCCAAGGCCGTCCAGGGAGTCTCCACGGCACAGACCCGTTGTACAGGAGTGCTACGTTCCACCTGGTTTCAAGGCTGTTCTTAGAGGGTAAATTTCCAAATTGCCCCTCAGCGATTACTCCGCGGCGGCCCTGGGTCTCCCTCGGAACCCGGCGAAGGGCGGCCGGGCCTCGCCCCGGGACCGGGCGAAGGGCGCCGGGCAAAGGGCCGGAACTGGGCCCGGTGGCCGTGGTCTCCCTCGGAACGGGGCGAAAGGCGGCCGGGCCTGGCGCCAGAACCGTGCCCGCACGCCCGGGCCTACCTCGGAACGGGGCACAGGCCGGGCGGGAACTGGGCGGAGGGCGGCCCGTGGGTCCCCCTCGCAACGGGGCCGAGGGCGGCCGGGCCTACCGCCGAGCAGTACCGATTCCGGCACTAAAGGGGCGGCTGTCGGTCCCGCTCTGACCCTCATGACGCGACGGGGAGCACCTCCCTCGCTCCCTTTTCCCTAATCCGCAAAGAAGTCTCTCACCGAGCCGCTTCCGCCCCCGACGCCGGTGGGAAGCGCCCCTGAGGCGATGCCGATGGGATTGCCCTTTCGTAGGGGGGATGGGCAAGAGAGGGGACCTTGCCGTCGAACCCCGTGACCTCGCGCTTTTTACGACGCTGCCCACAAACCGTGCACCTTTGGCGGCGGTTCTTCGAGCGACCTCGGCCCCGCTCCTGCGTGAACACCCCGGAGACCGGCAGGGCTGCCGGGCCCTATGGCGGCGCCTGGCCCGGCCCCCTCCCTCCCCGCCCCACCCCCCCCGGGATCCCCGAGGGGTGGGCAAGGCTGCCAGGTCTACCCCGCCCCCCCCGCCCCCACCCCCCCCGGGATCCCCGAGGGGTGGGGTGGGCAAGGCTGCCAGGTCTACAGTCTGTTAGTAGTATAGTGATGCCAGCGGCAAGTACTGGGAGTGAGAGTAGAAGTAGGACGGCAGTAATGAGGACAGATCATACGAATAGGGGGGTTTGGTATTGTGAGAGTGCTGGGGGTTTTATGTTGATAGCGGTTGTGATGCAGTTAATTGCCCCTAAGATTGAGGATACACCTGCGAGGTGGAGGGAGAAGATAGCTAGGTCGACTGATGGGCCGGCGTGGGCTAGGTTGCCAGCTAGAGGGGGGTATACGGTCCATCCTGTGCCTGCTCCGGCTTCTACCGTGGAGGAGGCGAGTAGGAGGAGGAAGGAGGGGGGTAATAGTCAGAAGCTTATGTTGTTTATACGGGGGAATGCTATGTCGGGGGCACCGATTATGAGTGGTACCAGTCAGTTTCCGAACCCACCGATCATGATTGGTATTACTATGAAGAAGATTATTACAAAGGCGTGGGCGGTTACAATTACGTTATAGATTTGGTCGTCTCCCAGGAGAGTTCCTGGCTGACCTAATTCGGCACGGATGAGTAAGCTAAGGGCTGTGCCGACTATGCCGGCTCATGCGCCAAAGATTAGGTACAGGGTGCCGGTATCTTTGTGGTTTGTGGAGAATAATCATCGGTTGGTGAAGGTCACGGGTAAGATGGCTGAGTGTCTAAGCGTTAGGCTGTAGTCCTTTTTACAGAGGTTTAATTCCTCTTCTTATCGACTCTGTGGTGAAGTTCATGTTGAGTTGCAAGCTCATTGATGTACGCTAAGAGTGTGCCGGAGTCTGATAAGCAGAAGCCCGTCAGGTTTGGGCGCCTAGCTGTTAACTAGGATTGTTGTATGATCGAGGCCTGCCTGCTTAGGTAGGTAAGACTCTAGCTTAATTAAAGTCCCTGGGTTGCATTCAGGGGATGTAGGTTAATGTCCTACGGGTCTTAGCAGAAACTAAGAGGGTCTAACTCTTATTTAAGGCTTTGAAGGCCTTCGGTTTGGGGCAGGTTATCCTAAGTTTCTGGGTTTAAAGCGTGGCTAGGATTATAGGGGAGAGTGGCAGGAGGGTGGTTGATATGGAGGCAAGGATGGCGATTAAGGGGCTTGTTGGTTTGTTAAAGTGCCATTGTTTCATGTGGTTGGTGGAGTTTGGGGGTAGTGTGATTGTTGAGTAGTAAGTAAGGCGTAAGTAGAAGAAAAGTCCGAGGAGTGAGAGTATGATGATGATGATGGCGGTTGTCGTTATCTCTTGCTTGGTTAGTTCCTGAGTGATGAGTCATTTTGGTAGGAAGCCTGTTAGTGGGGGTAATCCTGCCAGGGATAGCAGGGTTAGTATTAGGGTTGCATTTAGTGTGGGTGTTTTTGTCCAAGAGGTTATTAATGTGGGTAGTTTTAGGGTATTGGTTGTGTTGAGGGTGAGGAATACAGTGGCGGTTATTAAGGAGTATAGGCAGAAGGTCAGTAGGGGGAGTAGATGAGGATGATGGTTATTCAGCCTAGGTGTGCAATGGACGAGAAGGCTAAGATTTTTCGGATTTGTGTTTGGTTTAGGCCTATTCATCCGCCTAGGGCGGTTGAGGCGATGGCCATGGTGACAAGTAGGGTTGGGTTAAGTGAGTGGGATGTTAGAAGGAAGAGGGTGATTGGGGGGAGTTTTATTACTGTTGATAATAGTAGACCTGTGCTTAAGGATGTGCCTTGGAGGACCTCTGGGAATCAGAAGTGGAAAGGTACTAGTCCTAGTTTTATTGCGATTGCTGCTGTTAGCAGAAGGCAGGATGTTGGGTGGGTTAGTTGGGTAATTTCTCATTGTCCTGTAGATCAGGCATTGGTTATGCTTGAGAAGAGTAGTAATGTTGAGGCGGTTGCTTGTACTAGGAAGTATTTGATTGCAGCTTCTATGGCTCGGGGGTGGTGGGATTTTGAGATGAGGGGGATGATGGCTAAGGTGTTGATTTCTCGTCCAGTTCAAGCTAGGATTCAGTGGTTGCTCGAGATTGCGACTGTTGTTCCTAGGAGGAGGCTTAGAGTGAGGATTAGCTTTGCGTGGGGGTTCATTAGTAGGGGAAGGGGTTGAACCATCATTTTCGGGGTATGGGCCCGATAGCTTTGTTAGCTGACTCTACTAGGAAATAATATAGGGGAAGTATGGGGAGTTTTGATCTCCTTTGTGCAGGTTCGACTCCTGCTTTTCTAAGGTTTGTTTGTTAGGAAATGAGAGGGCTAGTGTACCTCTATGTTCACTTTATCATAGTGACCCTTTAGCGTTCAGGCACATTTCCTTGCATAAGGAGGGAGGCCTGCGTAGCAGATTGGTATGCTGGTGTGTCAGAGGCAAAGGGCTAGGGTTAGTGGTAGGAAGTTTTTTCAAAGGAGGTGCATGAGCTGGTCGTATCGGAACCGAGGGTAGGAGGCCCGAGTTCATAGGAACCCTGAGGATAGAAGTAAAATTTTTGTGGCTAGGGCGATTGGGAATAGCTCTGGGAGGAGGTTTAGTGAGCTTGGGTTTAAAAATAGGATGGTTGTTAGTGCGTTTATTAGTATGATATTGGCGTATTCGGCTAGGAAAAATAGGGCGAATGGCCCTGCAGCGTATTCAACGCTGAAACCTGAGACTAGTTCTGATTCGCCTTCTGTGAGGTCAAAGGGGGCGCGGTTTGTTTCGGCAAGGGTGGAGATATATCATATTATTGCAAGGGGCCAGGAGGAGAAGATAAGGTACAGTGGTTCTTGGGTGGTGGCGAGGGTGTTTAGGGTGTAATTTCCACTTAGCAGGATGACAGATAGGAGGATGATGGCTAGTGTTACTTCGTAGGAGATTGTTTGTGCTACTGCTCGTAGGGCACCGATTAGGGCGTATTTCGAATTTGAGGCCCATCCTGATCATAGGATTGAGTATACGGCCAGGCTTGATATGGCTAGGAGGAAGAGGAGGCCCAGGTTTAGATCAGTAAGAGGAAATGGGATGGGGAGAGGAATTCAGATCGTAAGGGCTAGGAGGAGAGCTAGCACTGGGGTTATGATGAAGAGGAAGGGAGAGGAGGTGGATGGGCGGATTGGTTCTTTGATAAATAGCTTTACACCGTCTGCTACGGGTTGAAGGAGGCCAAAGGGGCCTACGATATTTGGACCTTTTCGGGCCTGTATATAGCTTAGGATTTTTCGTTCTAGAAGCGTTAGGAAGGCCACGGCAATTAGGATTGGGATAATATAGGAGAGGAATATAGTAAAGTGGATTAGGGTCGTGGGTTTAATCATGGGTGGGTAAAGCTAGGGAGAGGATTTGAACCTCTGGGTAAAGGGCTTCAGCCTTTTGCATTTGCCAAGCTCTGCCACACTAGCGGCCCTTGTTTAGGGGTTAATTGGTTGGGGTCCCCTTAGTAGGTTTAGTTGGGTTCATTGTTTTGGGGGGAGGCGTGCTTGTGGTATTGGCCTCACTTTTCCGGTCCTTTCGTACTGGGAAAAGTTAGTCATAGATAGAAACCGACCTGGATTGCTCCGGTCTGAACTCAGATCACGTAGGACTGTTAATCGTTGAACAAACGAACCCTTAATAGCTGCTACACCATTAGGATGTCCTGATCCAACATCGAGGTCGTAAACCTCCTTGTCGATAGGGGCTCTTGAAGGAGATTGCGCTGTTATCCCTGGGGTAGCTTGGTCCATTGGTCAAGTGTATTGGTGTATTGGGTCTGGTTGCTGTTTGCACGTTGAGGGGTTGCTCTTGGTTAAGGGGGTGGTCTTATTTTTGGAGGATTTGTTTTTCTCCAAGGTCGCCCCAACTGAAAAATGTGGGCCAGGTGTTTGGTGATTGTGTGCCTGGTTAGGGGAAGTTGTGGAGGGGGTGGCCGTTGATTTTTAAGTTCCACAGGGTCTTCTCGTCTTATGTGTTCATTCCTGCTTTTGCACGGGAAGATCAATTTCACTGATTATCTGTGAGAGACAGTTAAGACCTCGTTTAGCCGTTCATACAGGTCTCGATTTATGGGACAATTGATTGCGCTACCTTTGCACGGTTAGGATACCGCGGCCGTTAAACATAGGATCACTGGGCAGGCATCACCCTCAATACTTGGGTTGCTGAGGGCTATGTTTTTGGTAAACAGTCGGGCCTTGGGTTTGCCTAGTTCCTTTCACAGATTTTAATCTTTCTTAATGGGCGCTCCTGGGTTGGGTTAACAGGGTTGGTTAATATGCGGTCTTGTGAGGAGGTTGGGGGTATTATTGGGCCTGTTAATAATGTGGTGATGTAAGCTTGCGCCTGAGAGGGATTAATCCCTGGTTACTTATTTTAGCATTAATTCTCCTATTGTCATAGGTTAGCCTGTTGGGAGGGAGGGAGTCGTGTTGTTTTTGGATTTTTTTAGTCGGTGGAGCTTTGACGCATTCTTTGGTGGTGGCTGCTTTAAGGCCCACAGTTTATGGGTGGGAGGGGGTTTATCCGCTGGTGGAGGTTGTATCCTTTTTTAAAGGAGCGGTACCTCCTTTAAATTTCTCTTAATTTGCTTCGTGGGGGTTAGGTAGGTGTCCGTAGAGGAAAATTAAGGGGGAACTCAGATTCGTTTTACAGGCATCACCCAGCTCGGTTGGCTTTTCACCACTACTGACAAGTCATCCCACTCTTTTGCGACAGAGACGGGTTCACTCGGGGCAGTTGCTTGTAAGTAGCTCGCTTGGGTTTCGGGGTGGCAAGCTTAAATTCATTTTGCTTGGTTGTTCTTGCTAGATCATGATGCGAGAGGTACAAGGATTTATCTTTGCTACTTGTTGGTTGGGTTTTCATTATTATTTCATCTTTCCCTTACGGTACAGTTTCTATCGCGCCTGAATGGGTCTTTTCTATCGCCTATACTAAGTTGTGAAAATGCTTTAGTTTAGTTGATGAGGGGGTTTTTGGGGTTGTGCAGGTGGGTGTGTGGTCGGGCTAGAATTTGGCCTCAAGACGATCTGGTTGGATGCGGATATCTTTCAGGTGTAAGCTGAATGCTTTAATATTATAGCTACGTCTCGATATGCTAAGTGCACTTTCCAGTACACTTACCTTCACAGAATCACAGAATCACTAGGTTGGAAAGGACCTTTAAGATCATCAAGTCCTTGTTACGACTTACCTCATCTTTAGCTGGGGGAGGGTATTAGTTATGTGAGTTTGGGGCTTGTGAGGAGGGTGACGGGTGGTATGTACGTGCTCCAGGGCCAGTTTAAAGGGGACTCGATTGTTCCGCTTTACTGCTAAATCCGCCTTCTGGGGGTGATTTCACGCCCCCTTTCGTGGGTACTCTATTTTAGAGAATGTAGCCCATTTCTGCCATCTCGTGGGCTATACCTTGACCTGCCTTATTAGCGGGGTTGGGCTGTTGTGTTCACTGTTGGACTCTGATGAGGTGAACTGACGACGGCGGTATGTAGGCTGCTGTTTGGCAAGAGATGGTGAGCTGTATCGTGGATTATCGACTATAGAACAGGCTCCTCTAGGTGGGTTTGGGGCACCGCCGAGTCCTTAGAGTTTTAAGCGTTTGTGCTCGTAGTTCTCGGGCGGATGCTTTGGTGGGGGAAGCATCGAGATTTATGGCTAGGCATAGTGGGGTATCTAATCCCAGTTTGTATCCTAGCTTTCGTGAGGTTTGGTTGATCAGGTGGGAGTGCCAAGATCGTTTTGAGGTTGGGTTTAAGGACATCTTGAGTTTATGACAGCTTAGTTGTTTTTTAGTCTCGGTTGCTTTGATAGTGCGGCTCCACTCTTTACGCCGGAGTCTGTTAATTTGGGTTTCTTGTGTGACCGCGGTGGCTGGCACAAGATTTACCAACCCTGGGTGGTACCATGACTAAGTCAAGCTTTCGCTTATTGCTTAATGTTAATTACTGCTGAGTACCCGTGGGGGTGTGGCTAAGCAAGGTGTCTTGGGCTACGCGGGGTAGGGTGTGCCTGATACCTGCTCCTTTTATCTTGGTAAGAAGTAGGGGCATTTACACTGGGGTGCGGATACTTGCATGTATATGTCTGGTAGAAACTAACGGTAAGGTTAGGACTAAGTCTTTTGTCCTTGGGGCGGGAGGTGACCATCTTGGCATCTTCAGTGTCATGCTTTGTTGTTAAGCTACAAGGACTGTTTGGGATGACGCAAAAATTTGTTAAGTATGATCGTAATGGATGTAGGAAATTTTGTGTAGAATGGGGTTTGAAATTTGTTTGGGATGACTCAAAAATTTGTTAAGTATGATCGTAATGGATGTAGGAAATTTTGTGTAGAATGGGGTTTGAAATTTGTTTGGTGGATTAGTTTAGCTCGATATTCGGGGGAGCGTAGGTGTGGGGGAAAGCAGTTTTTGTACTAACTTTTTTAATGGGATATCGGTGCCGATTGATAGGTAAATTTAACGTATAAGCAAACGATAAACGTATGATTGCGCAAACGTTTGATGAATTTTTAACAGAAAATTCCTAACGTTGTTTAGAAAATTAGAGGAATTGCGAAATGATACGAAAAAAATGAAGCATGTCCATTAAGCATTCACTAAATAGCAGCATAATTCGATGCTTGCGGAGGAAACATAGAAAATGGAATTCAAAGTGCATCAGTGCCAAAATGATACCACTTACCTACCAACCATGACACGGGGGATTCCTGAGGGCCAAATTCCGACCGACGACCATGTGATGTTCAGGTCAAGAGATTGGAATCACCTGCCCCGCACTGGAAGGGTTTATTGAAGACGCCCCCCCAAAAAAAGGAACCAGAGGCGCAAAGGCTACCCGGATGCCGCGATTAAGAGGCCAAATGATGATAAATAGCCAACCAGATGTTTCTGTGAAGAGAGGAGAGAGGGACTACCAAGTTATGGCCCTGATATAGGAACCAGAGGCGCAAAAGTGCAAGTAGTGCTAGGGGTGTAGGGGGAAAGAATGGTCCTGAAGCTAGTAACGTAGGATCTTCTATGCGGCGCGTTGCTGATTTCACGTGAGAAGAACGATCAATAGATAACCCAGTCCGACAGATACCGGCCCTACGAGAGAAGATGGAGTTGAGTTGTCCAGCTACCATGGATAGTGTGTGTTTCGAGAATAGCCGTATTCTAGAGAGATGGAGAGGTATAAAGGAGCAGTTAAAGGTTTTAATCCTATTGAGTGGAGATTATCCGTATAGCATTGAATTGCCTATTCCTTGTGGTGGGAGCGTGGAGAGAGAAAATATGCCAGTTTGCGTGTAGATGGCTTCCGTACATGCGTTAAATAGCCTAGCATGAATCATCCCAGGCGGATAAAAAAATTGATGCACTGTTATACATGGGAGATAAGCGGAAAAATTGCCCCCTGCAATCCCGGGGGGGGGAAGGGGGGGGCGGGAGGATATCTGTCTTGTAGGGGTTTCTGTAGTTGAGATCAGCGGCGGCTTTTCAGGCCGCAGACCTTGGAGCAAAGCCAAGCAGAAACTGCTATGACTTTGTGGTTGTCTT